>NC_044322.1:82155050-82436071 GCF_007399415.2 Gopherus evgoodei
AAACCTTTTTGTATTTTATTCCAATTACCTTTCACCTCTATGTCCCTAACTACATTCTCTTTCAAAATTTGTTCCAATCTTGCATACAATTGAGGTCAAACTAATGGGCCTATAGTTTCCTCAATCACTTAAAAATAGATATTATATTAACAATTCTCCAGTGATAGAGTACAGACCTGGAATTTACAGATTCATTAAAAATCTATTGGGCATTCATTTTCATATGCCAGTTCCTTGAATATTTTTAGGCGGAGATTATCTTGACCCTCTGATTTGGTCCCATTAAGTTGCTAGGATTTGACTTCCACCTTGGATGTGGTAATTTTTTCATTCCATATCCTTGCTTCCATTAGTCACCATGTCAGTAGTCCTAAGCTCCTCATTACCCTTATTAAAAACTGAGGTAAAATATTTGTTTAGGTGTTGGGCTAAGCCTAGATTATCTTTAATCTCCACCCCATCCTCAGTGCTTAACAGTGTCACTTCTTCTTTCTTTTTTTATTTTTAATTGCTATAGAATCTTTTATTATTGGTTTTAATTTCCTTTGCAAGTTCCAACTCTGCTTGGCTTTTGGCAGTTCTCATCCCCCCGCCCCCCCCCCCAGATTTTCTGACCTCAAAGAAGCAGCTTTCCTTGCTGATCCTTCCTATCTTCCATTTCTTGTAAGCTTTCTGTTTTCTCTTAACCTGTTTGAGATGCTTGCTCATCCAGTTTGGTCAGAAACCCTTCCTTTTGAATCTTCCCCCTTGCTTGGGATCAAGGTTCAGATAGCTTCTTCAGCTTTGACTTAAAGTAATTCTAAGCCTCCTCCACATTCAGATCCTTGAGTTCTTCAGTCTAGGACACTTCCCAACCTAATTCTATTCATTTTTTACGGTTTGCCATTTTGAAATCAGGGATCATAGTTGCAGACCTATTTTTGTTTATCTTTCCATTTATTTTAAACTGATTTAGTTCATAGTCACTCAAACCAAAGTGGCATTTATTTCATTAACAATATTAAAGAGGTCTCTATCCATACCCAGTTGGATCCTGGGGGGTCTTGTCATAAACAGATAGCTAAGGGTTAACATCTCTTTCACCTGGAAAGAAGTAATCTGAACACCTGACCAGAGGACCAATCAGAAAACAGGATTTTTTCAACTCTGGGTGGAGGGAGTTTTGTGTCTGTGTTCCTTTTCTTCTGCCTGCTTTTCTCTCAGCTATGAGGCGTGATTTCTATTTCCTGCTCTCTAATCTTCTGTTTCCAAGTTGTGAGTACAGAGATCATGTATTTACATGTCTATAGTTGCTGGAGTGCTTTGAATTGTATTCTTTTTGAATAAGGCTGGTTATTCAATATTCTTTTAAGCAATTGACCCTGTATTTGTCACCTTAATACAGAGAGACCATTTGTATGTATTTTTCTTTCTTTTTTTATATAAAGCTTTCTTTTAAGACCAGTTGGAGTTTTCTTTAGTGGGGAACTTCAGGGAAATTGAATCTGTACTCACCAGGGAATTGGTGGGGGGAAGAAATCAGGGGGAGATCTGTGTGTGTTGCATTTGCTAGCCTGATTTTGCATTCCCTCTGGGTGAAGAGGAAAGTGCTTTTGTTTCCAGGACTGGAATTACAGAGGGTGGACTCCCTCTGTTTAGATTCACAGAGCTTGTGTCTGTGTATCTCTCCAGGAGCACCTGGAGGGGGGGGAAGGGAAAAGATTTATTTCCCTTTGTTGTGAGACTCAAGGGTTTGGGTCTTGGGGTCCCCATGGAAGGGTTTTGGGGGGACCAGAGTGCCCCAAAACACTCTAATTTTTGGGTGGTGGCAGCAAGTACCAGGTCCAAGCTGGTAACTAAGCTTGGAGGTTTTCATGCTAACCCCCATATTTTGGACGCTAAGGTCCAAATCTGGGACTAAGGTTTGACAGGTCTATAACAGACCCAAGCACTATCCCAGCGGAACATCTGGTAGCTTTCTTTCCCAAAATAGTTTTAACCCAAACAGATTCTTTTTTATCCATTCCATCACTTCTAATTTCTTTACAGTCTACCTCATCATTAATGTACAGTGCTTCTCCGCCACCTTTACCTTTATTTCTGTCTTTCCTGAACAGCATATAATTTTCAGTACCTGTACTCCAGTCATGACTACTACATGTCTGTTATCCATATCTGGTTTCACTTCCTGCACCTGCAGTTCTAGTTCTTCCATTTTGTTAGGCTCCTTTCTTTGGTGTATAATAATCTTAGCTGATTGTGTTTGGCTTTGCCTATATTCCTTGCTCAGTTAGGTACAGTTATTCCATTGCCAGTATTGCTTACATGACTGTTAGTGTCACTGGCACTATCTTTCCTCTTGATCTCCATTCTACTAAGCACTGTTCCTCTCTCCATTGCTGTATCTTCTCTTACTTGATTTGCCTCCCGCTCTGTGTTAGAATCAGGCATGGAGGTTACATGAGCATCTCCCAAAAGACTCCCCTGAATTCCTTGTTTAAAGAACTTTGAACCAGTTCTGCCAACCTCCACCCGAGAAGCCTATTTCCCTCCTACAAAGGTAGAGTCCATCCCTTGAGAACAGTTCTCTGTCTGTGAATGCCTCCCAGTGATTGAATATCCCAAAGCCCTCCTTGTAACACCTCCTTGAGCCATTTGTTGATCATCATAATCTTGTCTCGCTTTTGCTCTCTTCCTCTAGGGACAGGTAGAATGCCACTGAAGATCACTTGAGGCTCCATTTCTTTACTCATCTTCCCCAGCCTGGCAGAGTCTCCCGTGATGTGTTCCTGCAAGAATCTAGTTGTGTCATTTGTTCCTATGTGAAGGATAATCAGTGGATTCTTTCCCACTCCCATTAGGACCCTCTTCAGCCTCATGTCCACATCCTGCATCTTAGCTCCCAGCAAACAGCACACCCTTCTGTTCTCCATATAAGTTCTGATGACAGATCTGTCTGTTCTTCTTAGTAGGGAATCCCCAGTCATGTACACCTGCCTCTTCCTGGTGTTGTTACAATTCTCCAACCTTGCCCCTTCTGTTCTATATGACTGCAAGTTCTCTTGTCTTTTGTTCCCACTTGCAATCTTCTGCAAGTCATCCTCTATCCTCTTGGGGCACTGAACCCTGGATATCTCCTGTCAAGGCCGAATTCCCACCCTGTCACTTTGAGTACAGAAGATGGGGGCCTGCAAGGATTTTAAAAATTAATACTGGCCACTCCAGGCTTCTACTAAACTCTCAGGTTACAGCTTTTCTCTGACTTTGGCTTGGTAAATGCTGCTACCACCCAAGTGCAAAAAAATCCCCTTGGACTCAGGAAGGAGCACATGGGAATTCCTCCCGGTAGGGTACACTCAAGTCCTTTCACACACACCTCCCCTACCCTAGGGAAGAGTTGAGAAAGAAAACAAAGGATATTAGCTATTGCTATCAGCTAATCAAACAACATGCACAAACTTCTTAGAACACCAAAAATCCAGTCCTGTTCTTTAAAATGGTGACATTTATTAAAAACAAAAAGAAAGGAAATACTTTTGGAACTTAGGCTTTTTGCTAGATCTTAAAAGAAACAATTACAAAAATTAAGAATCAAGAATATCTCTCCTGAGGTTCAGCTTAAAGGTTACAAGCAAAACAAAAGCATCTGGGGTTAGCACAGAGGAGATCCACAAGCCAAAGTAAAGAAATAAACCTAATCACGTCTATTGAAACATGCCCTGTCCAGAGATTTCTTCTAGGTATGGAAGATGAATTTTTATAGCTGGTTCAAGCCTTACACAGCATTCTTGCTTATAGCATTGTTGTTCTCTGGAGAAGGAGACATGGAGCAGCAGACAAAAGGAAAGTTTCTTTTCCCATTTTTAAAAGTACTAGCTTTCCCATTGGCTCTTTTAATCAGAGGCCCATTCCTTTTCTTTTACCTGTGGGCTTGTTAACCCTTTACAGGTAAAGCAAGCAGAGAACAGACACCAAGAGGGATTTTACAGCTTATTGCAGGGGTCGGCAAGCTCTGGCAAGTGGCTCACCAGGGTAAGCACCCTGGTGGGCTGGGCCAGATTGTTTATCTGCTGCATCAGCAGGTTCGGCAGATCGCGGCTCCCACTGGCTGCGGTTTGCCGTCCCAGGCCAATGCGGGAGGCGAGAAGCCATGACCAGCACATCCCTCGCCCGTGCCGCTTCCCGCCTCTTGCATTGGCCTGGGACGGCGAACCGTGGCCACTGGAAGCCGCAATCTGCCGAACCTCCTGACGCAGCAGATAAATAAACTGGCATAGCCTGCCAGGGTGCTTATCCTCGCAAGCCATGTGCCAGAGGTTGCTGAGCCCTGGCTTACTGGATGGCTGGGTGTTCATAAAAGGGAGCTACCCCCCTACACACTTCATTTATCACATCTCCATTGACTTTTCAGCTCTTCTTGTAGGACTAGCTGCTCTTCTCTTCTTCCTCGATCTCCTACCTTCTGTTACTGCCTGCTGTGACCCCTCTTCATTTTCCAATTCAGTAAACCTGTTCCTGAGCTCTGTTTCTCCTTCTGTCCAGTTCTCGTAATCACATGCTTCCACTGGCCGTACTGTTTCTACCGCATTTTATAGCTATTTGGCCATAATGGCAAATATGTGTGAAAAACTGAATCCATCAAATTAAAATGTGATAACAAAAATATGCCATGGTGCAAATGTGATAACACATTTTGGGGAAGAGAGATTAAATCCTCCTGTGGTCTTGGGGAAAGTTCCTTGAGTTGGGAAAAAGGAGACCTCTTGTAGTAAGGCCCAGTCTGAACAAGGTATTTTCAGAAACTTGAGCAGGGTCAGAGTGAGCTGAGTGATTGTGCAGTTAACCAACCTGACTCTTGAGTGCTTTTCATACTAAGCATCCTAATTCTTACCTGCAAAAATAGCTATGTTTTCATATAACGATCTGGGCAAAGTTCTGGCTGCAGCTGCAGACTTGCCCACTGTAGTGATAAAGGGAGTATTTTTAAACTAATACATCAGAAGTATATACAAAGTGATGCTGCATACAGCATATTAAATGGAGATATTGTAGGCAGAAAATGTTGACTGAGAAACAGAACAAGCCAGTCTTGCTTGATTCTCAGTAGACACTTGCAATATATTTTATGCAGCATACCAGTATTCTGGAATGGCTGGACTCTTCAGAATCAGCACTTTCTACATATCTTTGTTTGACAACCAAATCATAAAGAAATTTATAAATTTGCCATTTTGCACAGTGTTTGTAAAACTCACTCTTGCTGTGGTTTAAGAACATCCAACCACAGCATTCTCTTTGGACAAAACAGTACAGTACTGTACCAAATTAAGCTAAAGCCGGGATCGGCAACCTTTGGCATGTGGTCTGCCAGGGCAAGCACTCTGGTGGGCCGGGCCAGTTTATTTACCTGTTGCATCAGCAGGTTCGGCAGATCACGGCTCCCACTGGCCACGGCTCACCACTCCAGGCTCAGCCAGGGCACCTTGGTAGGCTGCGTGCCAAAGGTTGCCGATCCCTGAGCTAATGGAATATGGTTCTACTCATCTATTTATTCAGGCAAAATCTATAGGCACACTTGGCATAGCAAGGCTATATTGTGACAAAGAAAAGTGGAGACTGCATTAGACAGCATCTCTCTTCAACTCTGGAAAACATTCTGGTTGACTGAGTTGAGCAAAACCCCTCTGCTATTCTCTCTCTCTCTCTCTCTCTCTAACTTCATAAAGTTAATCTAAACCAAAGATGAATTAGCAGCAGCATATTCCCTTAACATGAATAACATTTGGACAGACAGCTGTGCACATTTGTTTATTCATCTGGGCCTTAAAATACCTTTGCACAACAGTAGCAAATGTATGTGTAGTTAAGAACCTATTTGGCCAAGTAGCTGGTCCCCTTATGAGCTAGCTGTGACCTCGCACCTGTATCCCAATGCCAATCAAACACTGATTTACAAGGACAATATGTGTAAGACAGCTAGAGGTGTGGTTTCTCCAGTAAGTGCCCCTTAGTGCCACATGTTTTGTTTGGGTGTGTTCTGTTGGTTGGTTGGTTTTTTTTACAGTGGATGACACCTATTGACACATACATTTTGAAGAAAACACAAACAGGCAGAATAAAAGAGAGCACAGTTTTCTGGCTCTTGTGGCTTCCATAAACAACAGATGCATTGCAGCTGGAGCCTGGAAAAGTTGTCATGACCTCAGAAGTTCCACAATAAATGCAGTACAAGTGTGATTCTGTGGCAGAAAAAGACACAGAGGAGAACGAATGTTACTCCAATAAGTTCTTGACTTGCCTCAACCAGTGGCCAACTAGACAAAGGGCAGAACCCAACTAAACAAATGAAAAGGTTGGGGCAGGGAGGAGTTTAGATGGGGCAAAATGGCAAAGAGTTTGCCTAACTGTGAAATCACTTTTAAAGATTACTGTGTTGGGGCATTTGGATGTAGTCCCCACCTCAGCCATCAGTGGATAAAGAAATTTTGAGTGCTCAGCAAAAAGTAAGTTTCCTGAAAATTCTCATCAGGAATGGATTATATAAGTTTGCCAATAAGAACCATTTCCTGTACAGGCTGACTTACTTATTCTCTTGGGCGCAGTCATTTCATTCAGAATTTTAGGCTATCGTTTCTAACTGAACATAGTGAAAGTCTTCATGCTCCACAGAGTCCAGTATGTGTGACCATATCCCAGATTTGTCTACTGAGGTTCCATGTGAGATAGGCCTACAGAGGCCAAACCCTATTTAAAGCAAACACTTGCTGAATAGATTTGAATGGTATTATTGAATGAATCCAGATGACATCCTTTATTTTATTACCATGGAAACACAGCAGAGTGCTATAGATTTGCTTTCACTTAGCCAAGAAGCTGAGAGAGGGGTGTGGTCTAAGCACAGGACTGGAAGGCTGGAAATCCTGAGTTCTAAATCTAGCTCTGACCCTGAATTACTCTGTGATCTTGGGTAAGTCAGTTAGTGCACATTCTTTTGAAAATGTAAGCCTTAACAACTTCCCTGTCTATAAAAATAGATATGTACTGTGTATTAAAGCAGTGCCTAAAGAAATTGGGGGCCCATTGCGCTAAGCACTGTACAGATTCATAAACAGATAGTTAAGGGTTAATGTCTCTTTTACCTGTAAAAAGTTAACAAACAGTGAACCTGCAACACCTGACCAGAGGACCAATCAGGAAACAAGATATTTTAAAATCTCAGTGGAGGGAAGTCTTTGTTTATGTGTTCTTTTTTTTTTTTTTTGTCTGTTGCTCTCTCTGGGTCCTGAAAGGGACTAACCGTGCAACCAGGTTTCTTGCCAATCTCCCTCCCCTCCCTGGCAATCTCTTACATATTCAGAATAGTGAGTATTAAGTAGAAAAGGCGGTTATAGTCTTTTGATTGTTTTCTGTATTTGCAAATGTGTATTTTGCTGGAAGTATTTTAAATTGTATTTTGCTGGGGGGAGGCTTCTCTCTAGTGTCTATAAGCTGAAAGACCTGTAACTTTTACCATCTAAATTAGAGAGACAACTTTTACTTTTTTTCTTTCTTTTTATTAAAAGTTTTGCTTTTTAAGACCTGTTTGATATTTTCCCTTTGTTGAGGCTCAAGGGAATTGAGTCTGCACTTACCAGGGAATTGGTGGGAGACAGGGAGAGAGAAGGGAGGGAGGAAAGGTGGAATCCCTTTGTTTTAGATTCACGGAGCCTGAATCTGTCTATCTCTCCAGGATAGCCCAGGGAGGGAAAACCTGGGAGGGGGAGAGAAGGGGGAGAAAAAACCTGATTTCTCTGTGTTGTGATTCAAGGAGTTTGAATCATGGTGCTCTCCTAGTGTACCCAGGGCGGGAAAGATCTGGGAGGAAAAAAGGAAGGGAAATGGTTTATTCCCCTTTGTTGTTAAACTCAAGGAATTTGGGTCTTGGGGTCCCCAGGGAAGGTTTTTTGGAGGAACCAGAGTGCCTCAAAACATTATATTTTTGGGTGGTGGCAGCTTATCAGATCTAAGCTGATAATTAAGCTTAGAGGAATTCATGCTGGTACCCCATCTTTTGGACTCTAAGGTTCAGATTGGGGAATTATACCATGACATGGTGGCAGGGGTGGGATAAAGTAGGACCCAATAAGCCAGTAGGATTATTTTTTTTCTTCTTTTCTCTCTGCTAGCTGTTTGTAAGCAGGGGAGAGGGTTTTTAAAATTACAGCCAGAATTTTTTTTTCTTTTCTCCTTTCTGGTTGTGCAGAGAGACTGCCTGAAGGCAGAGACATTAAGTTTAGCAAGGGTCCTTTGTTAAACAAAAGGACTCCAGCTGTGAGTCAACAGAGACCAGCAAAACATATCCGCAAATAAAAGTGTTTTTCTTTTGTTCTAACTTAAATGTGAAAGACTAGTTGAAAAGTATTAGAAAGTCTGTTGTCAAGCAACCCTCAGCTGCAGCATTTCAGGTACTGAGCAGCAGGGGGCAACCAGCACAAGAAAACAGGAACCATGAGTTCCAAAACAACCCTGAAGCAGGAACAAGCGAAGCTAGAAGCCATAGAAAAAGACAACGAACATAAAAGGAAGATGGAACTAATAAATGCAAAAATAGCCAGGAAAAAGGCAGCCCACAGAAGAGAGCAAGAAGCCAAAGACGCGAACCACAGAAGAAAAATAGAGCTCCAAAGGGAGGCACACCAGCAGGCCCTGGAATTAGAACAGGCTAAGCAGAAGAACACAGCCAATCCTACCAACACTTTGCCAGTTATTGTTCCACATCCCAAGAAAATTCCCTCCTACAAGACAGGTGATGACATTGAGGCCTTCTTAGAGAATTTTGAAAGGGCCTGCCTTGGGTACAACTTCTCTGAAGACCAGTACATGATAGAGCTGAAGCCACAGCTCAGTGGACCCTTAGCAGAGGTGGCAGCTGAAATGCCTAAGGAGAACATAAATGATTATAAACTTTTCCAAACCAAGGCCAGAGTCAGAATGGGGATAACACCTGAGCATGCCCGTAGGCGGTTCAGAACCCTAAGATGGAAACCAGATGTGTCATTCCCCCGAGACGCCTACCACATTGGAAAGAATTATGAGGCCTGGATATCAGGAACAAAGGTTAACAATATGGACGAGCTACATCTCCTAATACAAAGGGAGCAGTTCTTAAAGGGTGTTCCTGAGGAAATAGAAAGGTACATCCTAGATGGGAAACCCAAAACTGTAACTGAGAAGGGGGAGATTGGAGCCAAATGGATGGAAGTAACAGAAAAGAAAAAAGCTACTGTCAAGGGGAGCGAAGACCCCAAGGGGCACACCAACAATAAACCCTATAACCAAGGGCAGCCCAAGACCCCATCTACAATCCAAGGAAAGCCACAGACGCCCTATTCTCCCACCTCACCAGTCTCCAGTAACCCATCTCGGCCCAGTGACCAGTCAGCTGGGCGATGCTTTAAGTGTAATGAACTGGGACATATAAAGGCCAACTGTCCCAAGAACCCCAACCGAGTGCAATTCATTACACCACCATCACACCAATGATCCCCAGGCCCAGATGCCTCTCAAATACCCTCGGAGCAAAGGGAAACTTTGAGAGTGGGCGGAAAGAAGGTTACCGCGTGGAGAAACATGGGGGCACAAGTGTCAGCTATCCACCAATCCTTGGTGGACCCCAAATTCATCAACTCAAAGGCCCAAGTGACAATTTACCCCTTCATGTCACAAGCTGTAGACTTGCCCACAGCTGAACTGCCTGTCCAGTACAAAGGCTGGTCAGGAATGTGGACTTTTGCAGTCTATGACAATTATCCCATCCCCATGCTGCTGGTGGAAGACTTGGCGAACCAGGTGAGGTGGGCCAAAAGAGTGAGAATGGTTACATGCAGCCAGACCAAGCAAGCTTCCAAACCCATTCCTGTTCCTGAGCCGTCCACAAGGGCCCCGTCTGTGTTACCAGAGACCCAGACAGAGGTAGTGGACCCGGATCCCCTGCCAACAACTGAAACAGCCACAGTGCCTCCAGTCCCAGACCAGGAACTGGAAAAGCAACCAACACCAGAACCGTCGCCAGCACTAACGCCAGTGCTTGCAAATCCATCTTCAAACCCAATGCCAGAGGGCGCCAGCGAGGCTAAACTGGCAGAAGCAACAAACAACCATACCCAAGAGGCTCAGCCAGAGCCTGAAATACCACCTGGTACGCCAGCGGAGAGCGGTTCACCAGCAACAAAAACAAGCCCATCACCTACATCACTTCCAGAGGGACCAAGCCCAAGTCCACAGTCTAAGGAAGAACTGGTGTCTTCAGCCTCAAGGAAACAGTTCCAGACTGAGCAGAAAGCAGATAACAGCCTTCAGAAAGCTTGGGCGGTTGCACGGAGCACCCCACCGCCTCTCAGCTCTTCTAATCGATCCCGGTTTGTTATAGAACAAGGACTTTTATACAAGGAAACTCTTTCTGGTGGACACCAGGAAGACTGGCATCCGCAAAAACAGTTGGTGGTTCCAACTAAGTACCGGAAAAGCTCTTAAGCTTAACCCATGATCATCCCAGTGGCCATGCTGGGGTGAATAGAACCAAAGTCCGGTTGGGGAAGTCCTTCCACTGGGAGGTGATGGACAAGGACGTTGCTAAGTATGTCCGGTCTTGTGAGGTGTGCCAAAGAGTGGGAAAGCCCCAAGACCAAGTCAAGGCCCCTCTACAGCCACTCCTCATAATTGAGGTCCCATTTCAGCGAGTAGCTGTGGATATTCTGGGTCCTTTCCTAAAAAAGACCCCCAGAGGAAAGCAGTACATACTGACTTTCGTGGACTTTGCTACCCGATGGCCGGAAGCAGTATCTCTAAGCAACACCAGGGCTAAAGCTGTGTGCCAGGCCCTAACAGACATTTTTGCCAGAGTAGGTTGGCCCTCCGACATCCTTACAGATTCAGGATCTAATTTCCTGGCAGGAACCATGAAAAAACTGTGGGAAACTCATGAGGTAAATCACTTGGTTGCCACCCCATACCACCATCAAACCAATGGCCTGGTGGAGAGGTTTAATGGAACTTTGGGGGCCATGATACATAAATTCATGAATAAACATTCCAATAACTGGGACCTAGTGTTGCAGCAGTTGCTGTTTGCCTACAGGGCTGTACCACATCCCAGTTTAGGGTTTTTACCGTTTGAACTTGTGTATGGCCATTACAGTTGGTGAAGCAGCAATGGGAGGGGTTTACGCCTTCTCCAGGAACTAACATTCTAGACTTTGTAAGCAACCTACAAAACACCCTCCAACACTCTTTAGCCCTTGCTAAAGAAAACCCAAAGGATGCTCAGGAAGAGCAAAAGGCCTGGTATGATAGACATACCAGAGAGCGTTCCTTCAAGGTAGGAGACCAGGTTATGGTCTTGAAGGGGCAACAGGCTCATAAGATGGAAGCATCATGGGAAGGGCCATTCACTGTCCAGGAGCGCCTGGGAGCTGTTAACTACCTCATAGCATTTCCTAATTCCTCCCTAAAGCCCAGAGTGTACCATGTTAATTCTCTCAAGCCCTTTTATTCCAGAGACTTACAGGTTTGTCAGTTTACAGCCCAGGGCGAAGATGATGCTGAGTGGTCTAAAGGTGTCTACTATGAAGGAAAAAATGACAGTGGCGTGGAAGAGGTGAACCTCTCCACTACCCTGGAATGTCTGCAGCGGCAACAAATCAAGGAGCTGTGCACTAGCTTCGCCCCATTGTTCTCAGCCACCCCAGGACGGACTGAACGGGCATACCACTCCATTGACACAGGTAATGCTCACCCAATTAGAACTCAACCCTACCAGGTGTCTCCTCATGCCTAAGCTGCTATAGAATGGGAGATCCAAAGCATGCTACAGATGGGTATAATCCGCTCATCTACCAGTGCATGGGCATCTCCAGTGGTTCTGGCACCCAAACCAAATGGGGAAATACGCTTTTGCGTGGACTACCGTAAGCTAAATGCGGTAACTCGTCCGGACAACTATCCAATGCCATGCACCGATGAGCTATTGGAGAAATTGGGACGTGCCCAATTCATTTCTACAATAGGCTTAATTGAGGGGTACTGGCAAGTACCGCTAAATGAACCTGCCAAGGAAAGGTCAGCATTCATCACCCATGCGGGGGTGTATGAATTTAATGTGCTTCCTTTCGGGCTGCGAAATGCACCCGCCACCTTCCAAAGGCTGGTAGATGGTCTACTAGCAGGATTGGGAGAATATGCAGTTGCCTACCTCGATGATGTGGCCATTTTTTCTAATTCATAGCCCGAACACCTAGAATACCTGAAAAAAGTCTTTGAGCGCATCAGGCAGGCAGGACTAACTGTTAAGGCCAAAAAGTGTCAAATAGGCCAAAACAGAGTAACTTACCTGGGACACCAGGTGGGTCGAGGAACCATAAACCCCCTACAGGCCAAGGTGGATGTTATCCAAAAGTAGCCTGTCCCAAAGTCAAAGAAACAGGTCCAATCCTTCTTAGATTTGGCCTGGTATTACAGGCGATTGGCACAAGGTGGGTCGAGGAACCATAAACCCCCTACAGGCCAAGGTGGATGCTATCCAAAAGTGGCCTGTCCCTAGGTCCAAGAAGCAGGTCCAATCCTTCTTAGGCTTGGCCGGGTACTACAGGCGATTTGTACCACACTACAGCCAAATCGCTGCCCCACTGACCGACCTAACCAAAAAGACCCAGCCGAATGCAGTTAAGTGGACTGATGAGTGTCAAAAGGCCTTTACCCAACTTAAGGCAACGCTCATGTCTGACCCTGTGCTCAGGGCCCTGGACTTTGACAAGCCATTCCTAGTAACCACGGATGCATCTGAGCGTGGTATAGGAGCAGTACTCATGCAGGAAGCAACGGATCACAACTTCCATCCTGTCGTGTTTCTCAGCAAGAAACTGTCTGAGAGGAAAAGTCACTGGTCAGTCAGTGAAAAGGAATGCTATGCCATTGTGTACGCTCTGGAAAAGCTACACCCATATGTCTGGGGACGGCGGTTCCAGCTACTAACTGACCATGCTGCACTAAAGTGGCTTCATACTGCCAAGGAGAACAACAAGAAACTTCTTCGTTGGAGTTTAGCTCTCCAAGATTTTGATTTTGAAATTCAGCACATCTCAGGAGCTTCTAACAAAGTAGCGGATGCACTCTCCCGTGAGAGTTTCCCAGAATCCAGTAGTTAAAAAGTGTTCTTAAAATGTAGAAGTCTGTTAGTTATATACTTAGTGGTATATGTAAAGGTGCATGTGTTGTATTAATCTGTTTATTTTAAAGTTCTAGGAGGAAATCGCCGCCAGTGAGCTTCCCCACTGTCTGCAATTTGGGGGGCGTGTCATAAACAGATAGCTAATGGTTAATGTCTCTTTCACCTGGAAAGAAGTAACCTGAAACACCTGACCAAAGGACCAATCAGGAAACAAGACTTTTTCAAATCTGGGTGGAGGGAAGTTTGTGTCTGAGTTCTTTGTCCTGTGCCTCTCTCTCGGCTATGAGAAGATTTCTGTTTCCTGCCTTTCTAATCTCCTGTTTCCCAGTTGTAAGTACCAAAAAGATAGGTTTGGTTTTTTTGTATTTACCTGTATGTAGTTGCTGGAGTGCTTTGAATTGTATTCTTTTTGAATAATGCTATTTATTCATATTTCTTTTAAGCAATTGACCCTGTATTTGTCACCTTAATACAGAGAGACCATTTGTATGTATTTTTCTTTCTTTTTATATAAAGCTTTCTTTTTAAGACCTGTTGGAGTTTTTCTTTAGCGGGGAACTCCAGGGAATTGAGTCTGTGCTCACCAGGGAATTGGTGGGAGGAAGAAGTCAGGGGGAAATCTGTGTGTGTTAGATTTACTAGCCTGACTTTGCATACCCTCTGGGTGAAGAGGGAATTACTTCTGTTTCCAGGACTGGAAATAGAGAGGGTGGAATCCCTCTGTTTAGATTCACGGAGCTTGCTTCTGTGTATCTCTCCAGGAACACCTGGAGGGGGAAGGGAAAAGGTTTATTTCCCTTTGTTGTGAGACTCAAGGGATTTGGGTCTTGGGGTTCGCAGGGAAGGTTTTTGGGGGGACCAGAGTGCCCCAAAACACTCTAATTTTTTGAGTGGTGGCAGCTTTACCAGGTCCAAGCTGGTAACTAAGCTTGGAGGTTTTCATGCTAACCCCCATATTTTGGATGCTAAGGTCCAAATCTGGGACTAGGTTATGACAATCTCCCCCATCCCAGCTGTGCACTCTTAACCACTGGACTAGGAGTGTCTGCCCTCTCATCCCCTCCAGCTGTTTTGTGTGGAGTTAGGCAGTGTATGAGCACGCCTACAATGAGTTAGGTGGAGGATCATCTATCTTTCGCCAGTTTTTGAATCACTAGCAGATAGGTGCTTCCCTGCAGCCCAGATTTAGGCATCTAACTCTGTAAAGGGTCAGGGGTTAGGATATACCTACCTAATTAGCATCTCCCATTGGCTAGCTTAGGTGGCTCCCCTCCTAATGTGCAGTTTTGAGGATTCCACTCTGAAGAGTAAGAGTCCCTGGGAGGTATATCCAAGAGTGGCAAGATGATCAGGAAGCCCATCCATTGAACAGAATTTTAATCTCTGAGTGAATATATCCCTCTTTAAAAGGTTAAGATTTATACTGGATTATGGAAAATAGATCTTGTCAAACTAACTTGATATCTTTTTTTGATCAGATTACAAATTTGGCTGATGTAGGTAACAGTGTTTGATGTAATATATTTATATGTCTGTAAGTCATCTTATACTGCATCACATTTTCATTAAAAGATAGAAAGATATAAAATTAACATGGCACACATTAAATGGACTAAAACCTTACTAACTGTTAGGTCTCAAATTATAAATAGAGAATCATAATTGAATGGGTGTGTTTCTAATGGGATGTGGCAGGATTAGCTTCTTGGATTTATGCTATTTAAGATTTTTATTAAGGACCTAGAGGAAAACAAAATCATCACTGATAAACATTGCAGATGACAAAAAAAAAAGGGGGGGAGTTGTGAATAAAAGGACATGTTGGGCACAAGCAGACAGTTGGCATTTTAATATGACTAAATGTAAATATGTACTTCTAGGAACAAAGAATGGAGGCCATACTTACAAAATGGGGGCCTCTATCATAGGAAGCAGTGACTCTGAAAAAGGTTTGGGGGTTGTGGTGGATAATCAGTGGAACATGAGCTCCCAGTGCAGTGCTGTGGCCAAAAGGGCTAATATAATTCTTGTATGCAGAAACAGGAATCTTGAGTAGGAGTACAGAGATTATTTTACCTCTGCATTTGATGCTGGTGCTAGAATACTGTGTCCAATTTGATCGCCAAAATTCAAGAAGCATGTTGATATATTGGAGCAGGTTCAAAGAAGAGCCATGCTAATGATTGAAGCCTTAGAAAACGTGCCATATACCAATAGACTCAAGGAGCTCAATCTATATAGCTTAACAAAGAGAAGGTTAAGGGGTGACTTGATCACAGTCTACACTGGAAGCAAATATTTAATAATGGGGGTCTTCAATCTCGCAGAGAAAGGTATAACAATTCAGTGACTGGAAGTTGAAGCTAGACAAATTCAGACTGGAAATAAGGCATACATTTTTAACAGTGAAAGTAATTAACCATTGGAAGAACTTACCAAAGGTCTTGGTAGATTCTCCACCACAGACAATTTTAAAATCAAGATTGGATGTTTCTTCTAAAACAGGGATTGGAAACCTTTGGCATGCGGCCTGCCAGGGTAAGCACCCTGGTGTGGCAGGTCGGTTTGTTTACCTGCCATGTCCGCAAGTTCGGCTGATCGCGGCTTCCACTGGCCACAGTTCGCCACTCCGTTCCAAAGGGGAGGTGGGAAGTGGCGGCCAGCACATCCGTCGGCCCATGCCACTTCCCGCAGCCCCCATTAGCCTGGAGTGGTAAACTGCGGCCAGTGGGAGCTGCCATTGGCCGAACCTGCGGACAAGGCAGGTAAACAAATTGGCCCGGCCCGCCAGGGTGCTTACCCTAGCAAGCCTGACAAGCCACGTGCTTACCCTGGAAGCCGGGTACCAAAGGTTGCCGATCCCTGTTCTAAAAGCTCTGCTGTAGGAATGATTTGGGGGAAGTTCTATGGCGGTGTTCCAGATAGAGAAGAGGCATATTTGGAAGCCTGCAGTACATACTGCCCATATGTTAATTCTAATCTATCCTTGTCACATGATGAGGCAAGGTTAGGGAGTAGTGCAAGTAGTTTGATTTACATGAGTGTACATGTCCTGACGTGCAGAAAAATGAACTGAGCTGCTCAGGAAATAATCATGGTGAGTAAGTTACACTCTCCAATTGCCGCTTAATGAAAATTGTTTGCATATAGAACCTCTACATCTTCACATAACACTTATTAATGCAACTCTGATTAAGATTAATGAGAGTCAATCCTTGTTCACCACTTTAAAAATGTTGTTAGAATTAACTGGGAAAGAAGACCTGTTTAGGGACATCTCTAATGTATGTTTGTTAAAATCAGAACACAGTTATTATGAACATTATCATTATTTCTTTAACCGATCAGGATGCATGTTGTTAAACAGCATCTCTTCCTTGGATTTAAAAATGCAAACCTCTCTCCTTCCCAAAAAAACAAACACAAAACCACACTTGTATGTCCTTCTCACCTACATTTTAGCGTTGGCCTCAACGTAAAACTTCTCTTGTAGTGGTGCTATTCTTCAGCTTCCCACTAGATGGCATCGCATGCTTCAGAATAGAAAATATATTTAATCATTTTCACTGGGCTATGCCTGTGTGGTGACTTGCCACAATAAAAAAATCCCTCATTTGAGAGCTTGGAAGAGCAAAACAGGACAGGAGCACACACTGTAATTGTGTTTATTAATGAAGCAGCTGTATAAGCCATGAAGCCATTACTATCGTACTTAAAGTTATGGAGAGATGCAGGTGCAGGGTCTGAGTCTGATTCCACACCAGTTTAATACTGATGTAACTCATCATGATTCATGCTAGTGAAAGCAAGATCAGAATTGGCCATGATGCTGCTGTAATTCCTAATGTCATCTTCTGAGTCAAATAATCTAGCATTGACTTGTGCAGCCGTAAGTACTTTATCATTACATACAAATGGCAGGTGGAGAACCTCTGAAGAATCTCTCCACTTCAAAACGCTGATCTGCTATAATATTTCCTAACAGTCAGGAGTTCTCAAATTGTGGGTTGAGGCCCCAAAACGGGTCACAACTCCATTTGAATGGGGACACCAGGCCTGGCACTAGACTTGCTGGGGCCAGAGGCCAAAGCCCAAGCTCCACTGCCATGGGTTGAAACCCAAGCCCCATCGCCCAGGGCTGAAGCCCAAGCCCGAGCCCCACTGCCTGGGGCCTAAGCTGAAGTCTTAAACTTGTTGCCTGGGGAGGCGAGGCTCAGGCTTCAACTTCAGCCCTGGGTGGCGGGGCTCTGGTTACAGGCCCCCTCGCCCGGGGCTGAAGCCCTTGGGCTTTGGCTTTGGCCCCCTCATCTGGGCAGCAGGGATCAGGCAGGTTCAGGCTTCAGTCCCCACTCCTGGTATTTTTTGTTGGTAATTTTTGTTGTCAGAAGGGTGTCACAATGCCATGAAGTTTGAGAATCGCTCATTAAATTATGTTCAAGTATTTTTGTAATTTTTTTTTAGTGTGTAGAGTTCAGAGCTAGTAAATTTGTTTTAACTGTGCATCTATGGATTGTCATGTCACAATGATACTTTTGCTTCTCTAATAAATCTAGCTTTCTGTGTGGGTACTTTTCTTTCTTCAGACAGAGTTACTTCTGCTCAACATTTCTCTTTTTAAAGGGGATCAATGCTTGTCACCAGTACAACTACAGCAGTACTGTTAGCACAGTAATAATTAAGGTAATTTGACTGTGCAATAAGGACCAGTGGAGTTCAATGCCTGTTATCTATGATGCTTAGTAGTACCTGAGCACCTCCCCTAGTGATAAGCCTCATCCTCCCCAGGTGGAGAAAAGAGTCCTGACTTCTAGCTTCAGCTCCCTGCCCAGCAGGGAACTTGTAGGAGGACTGGAGAAGGAAGCTAGAGGAGAGATTGGAGGTAGGGAGACCACAGGCAGGGAGATGAAGAGAATGGAGAGAAATTAAAGGAATGCGGGGATGCAGGGAAGAGGGGAGGAGAACACTGTGAGGAATGGGGAAGAGGAAGAAGGTGGGAAGGAAGGTTTCAGAAAAACCTGAAAAAAGAAACCTAAGAACAAAGAAGCACAAGTTCATAACTCCAGAAGCTAATGAATGTGCAACTAAGGAATGGCTGCAGAGTTAAATGAAGCTGCTTGTTCTTTCTGAACACTTCTATTGTCTTTCAGAGTTAGTCATGGGATGGAGGTTCCAGTTAAATATGCCTGCTATTCTGGATTTTTTTAAAGGTGCTTTGGGTATCACAGATGATACCGTCCATAATCTTGACACAGCCTACCAGGAGGCTGGGCTCAAATGAATTACAGTAGGCTACTAGACCACAGAAGGTTACTGTACAGAGGACACAGGTTTTCTTAAAGTCTGATTCCGCTCTGAAAAGTGACTCTCCAAAATTGACAGTATGAGCCTTTATGTTCTCAGTTTGCTGTAAAGAGGTTCCCCTGCCTCTCAGCTGCCAGCCCTGAAAACTTAATCAAAGCTCCAAGGGTCAAGTGGGTTATTTCCTTCTTCTGTATCACCACCCCCAATACCAAGTGTTAGGATCGAGATATTCAGGCCTGTCTGCAAAGGCCTATACTTTAAGAATTTAAGTGTCTTCTTATCACTTAGCTAGTTATAGATGTATAAAAGAAAGAATCAAAATCACTGTTTGTCTGTGTAAGGGCCTTCTCTTACTGTGACAGTCTAAGGCCTGGTTCTTAGGCTAAGGTCTTCGGCTAAGCAGCAGAGGCCAGCCATAAGCTGGGAAGTGTATGCTCACATCCTCACATTCCAAACTAGGCCTTGGCTACACTCACACTTTACAGCGCTGCAACTGGGGTGTGAAAAAACACCTCCCTGAGCGCTGCAAGATACAGCGCTGTAAAGCGTCAGTGTAATCAGGGCAGCAGCGCTGGGAGCGCGGCTCCCAGCGCTGCACGCTACACCCGTAAGGGATGTGGTTTACATGCAGCGCTGGGAGAGCTCTCTCCCAGCACTGCCGCTCTGACTACACTCACACTTCAAAGCGCTGCCGCGGCAGCGCTCCTGCAGCGCTGCCGGGGCAGCACTTTGAAATTCCAAATGTAGCCATACCCCTAGTCACACTGAAATAAGGTGCTATTGGGCTGTTAGGAATACAATCCTGTCCTGATATTCCTAACACCTCCAGAGAAAGGGAAGAGCCTAGAAGATGTAAAAGGAAATTTAGCTTGATAGGTGAGTTCTTGCCAGACGGTATGCTATCAATAGCTGGGATGTGAAATACTCATTTCTGTATTGTTCTATCACTGTAGTCTCCACTTCCCTATTGTTTGTCTATATAATCTCTTTCTTGTTCTGTGATTGTTTCTGTCTGCTGTATAATTGATTTTGCTGGGTGTAAACTAATTAAGATGGTGGGATATAATTGGTTAGTTAATCACGTTACAATATGTTAGGATTAGTTAGTTAAATTTCAGTAAAATGATTAGTTAAGGGAAGTAAGGGGGGCAATGGGAACAGGGAATGGGGGTAGGGGAATTGGAATAATGTTTTGTTAAGGTGGAGGAAATGGTAACAGGGAATGGGAACAGCGACATGGGCAAGGCTCTGTAGTGTCAGAGCTGGGAAGGGGGACACTAAGGAAGGAAATTGGAATCATGCTTGCTGGAAGCTCACTTCAATAAACATTGAATTGTTTGCACCTTCGGACTTCGGGTATTGTTGCTCTCTGTTCATGTGAGAAGGACCAGGGAAGTGAGAGGGTGAAGGAATAAGCCCTCTAACATCAAGGTGGCCAAAGTTAAATTAAGCCTCAGTGACACCCATGCAACCCTATTGTCTACAATAGTTTTGCATAGCTATATCCCATTAGAACAATTCTGTTGAAGATTAACGAGAAGGAATGGAATCTCTTGTGTGTGTTGGCTCTGCATGGACTCACCTGAGTAAAAAAACAATGAAAATCTCAAACTGTAATCTTTTCAGTGGAGGGAGTATTTCTTTGTATGTGTTTTTACAGTGCCTCACAAAATCTGGCCCAGATTCTGATTGGGGCCTTTAGGTGTTATTGTAATTTATACTTTTAAAATAAGGAGATATGATTAAATATATAAACAGATAATGAGTCAAAATCTTTTTATATATGCACTTTCCAAAGCAGAACTAGTCTTTTCAGACAGGAATCAGAAGTGTCTCAAAATGGGAAGGAAAAAAAGTAGTTGCATTTCCTGACATCTATTTTGAGTATCATTTATAATTATGGCCACATGCAAAGTATCAGCATAAATCTTGGTGCTCACCATGCATTTCCCAATGTTTTACTTTGCATCTTAATTTTTTGGAAATGGAGGCATTTCTCTGTTTAAGGTACTCAGCATGATTTGGCAAGATGCTGCTATTATCCACCCTTTTGTACTATAGTGTGCCCTGGACATGTGTGGCAAAGGTCAATGTATGCATCTTACACATCCTCTCATTCTTCTGTCCAATTGACTTGCAAATTGTACTTGTGCAGAATGTCATCCAGAATAGGACTGTTAGATTTTTATTACAACTGCTGATTACAAGCTCTTTCATCCACTCCTTAAGTAGCACAATTTCCTAAATTTGAGTTTGATGGTAATGGATTCTAATTTAACCATTTAAGGAAAAGAACACAGTTTCACTGGACTGCCTGCAAAGTCCAGTATATTTGGCATGCTGCTGCCCTTTAAGTGTACTATACTCTCCAGAACACTTCAGATTTTATAAATTCAGGAAACCTTTAATATTCATCATCTTCTATCATTTTATTACACCAGGTCCATTTCCTAGGATTGTGTCTTCAGTTGCAACTGATCTTGTTAGCTGTTCACTGAACGATAAAGAAAGTCTTATTCTGTCTTGAAGGGCCTAAATGCTTCTTGAGTGATTGAAGAATTGATATTCCTGGCTGACATGTCAGAGAAATTGAAATCCCCATGGCCAGTGCTCCAACTTTGTACAAAGGTGTCCCTACCCACATTCCTTAATCTGCTTTTCACCCTACTCATGACATTTATATAACTTTCCTGTGAACATTCTTTATACACTTTAGGTTTCATTAGCATTCAGTTTGCCTCTTGAGATGACCAGGATTCCTTACTTTATTTTGTTTTAACACTTTTTCACTTGTACTATGCAGGCACTATAAATTCCAGTGGCCTAGATATTTTATAAACTCGAGCTCTCTAGTTCCAGAATAATCCTTTAGCCACATTACTGTAGTAGCTACAAACAAGGTGTTAAATTAAATTGTTTTACTAAAGTAATTGAGATACGGTCAAACACTTTCAAGTTCTTAAGTATTTTAAGCACTCTATGGCTTGTAATTTTTAAAAATAAACATGAAAACAAAAGCCCTCACCCACAATGGCCTTTAGGCATCTAAATCAAGGATTTAGGTTCCAATTTGATTCACAAAATTCCTACTGAACCTGTAGGTTCCTAAACTCACTTGGTGCCTAAGGTCTTGCCCCTGGGCATGTGCACTGCTGCCTCACTTAAGGCCTGAGCCATCCATGAAGCAAGGGAAGATACCTGTTTGTCCAGGTCCCACATGCAAGTTGGACAATCTGGCAGGCGTGCTCAGAGGCTGCCTGTCAGATCAAGTCCCATTCAAAATTTAGGAGGTGGTTGCGGCGACATCTACCTTGAAACTTTTATCTCAGTGGTTTCAGCACTCACTGGGATTGTTGGAGACCCAGGGTCCAGTTCCTCTGCTCCAATGACTCTATCATTATTGATACACAGTGGAACAGCTTTGACAGGAGAGACTGAGAGGTCCTCATATAATAAGATCCCATAACTCAGTGGTTAGAGCACTCTCCTGAGAGGTGGGAGCCCCCGTTTAAATTCTTTCTCCACCTCTGGCAGAGAGGGGGGAATTGAACCTCAGTATCCCACATCCCAAGTGAGTGCTCTAACCACTGGGATAAAAGTTATAAGATCTGCACCACCACCTCCTCCAGTTATTTTTTGCAAAGTGAGGCAGGCACCTCACTCATTGTACCAAAATATGATTTAAGTGCCTAAGCTGCCTGACATCAAGAGGAGGTTCCCATTTTTCGGGTGCTAGCAGAGGTAGGCACCTCCCTGCAGCCAGGACTTTGGTCCTTTTCTCTGTGAGAAGGGTGAGGCTTATGTCACACCCCTCACTTCAACATCTGCTATTAGCTAGGTCAGGGGTCATCAGCCTCTGGCACGTGGCTTACCAGGGTAAGCACCCTGGTGGGCCAGGCCAGTTTGTTTACCTGCTGCGTCGGCAGGTTTGGCCGATTGCGGCTCCCACTGGCAGCAGTTCGCCATCCCAGGCCAATGGGGGCGGCAGTAAGCTGCGGCCAGCATATCCCTCGGCCCACACCACTTCCTGTCGCCTTCATTGGCCTGGAGCAGTGAACCGTGGCCAGTGAGAGTCTGCCAGGGTGCTTTCCCTGGTGAGCTGCGTGCCAGAGATTTCCGACTCCTGACCTAGTTTATATGGCTCCCCACCTACCATGCTGCTGTTTGTGGATCACAGTGTAAGGTTCCGGTCTCTCTCCATTGATCATATAGGGAGCCTACATGCCTAATTCGGGCTTTGTAGATAACAGTGTTGTTCCTGTGATTGTCTAGGTGTGTAAAAGGTAGGTGTTGTGAAACTGAGCATTGCAATACCTAAGTCCCTTTGTGGGTCTGGACTAAAATCTCTACTTAACAACCCTATCTGGCAAAGATGGCATGAGATGTCTGCCCACGTGCATCACATTGCAGGATTGTGGCTTAATTTTGTCCGTATCCTCATGACAAACATTCATGGATTTCTCTTTAGGAAGCATGAGCCAATACAGCACTTGCTATACTTGTTTCCTTCTCAGTGATCAGTGTCACAGATGACACATGGTTCTGGAAAGAGAGCTAGTTAGTATGGGCATTGTGAAAAAATGAGGCTATGCTGCAAAATTTTGCAGGAAGCTTTCCCACCTATGAAATATCCTGGATCATCCCCTCTTACTTGCCTGCAGTGTATCTATATCATATTCATACACAGTGGCAGAAAAGACAATGCTATTAGACTTATCAGGACTTGCTGTCTGTAGCAGCTGAAAAAATTACTGCAGTTGTATATAAACACATAGATAGTGCTTCAGTGGGTATATCTATACTGCAGTCACTGGGTGTGATTGCAGCTGGAGGAGACATATCCAAGCTAGCTTTAATGTAGCTAGCTTGATTATTGGAGCAGGGATGCTGCAGCAGAATAGGCTTCATTGTGGGCTGTACAAGTCCCTCTCCATCCCTCCTGGAACTCTGGGCAATTACTTAGCAAGCTAGACCATGCTGGTGTGACTTCATTGCTCTGCTACCCGAGTTAGGTAGGTTAAAGCAAACTTAGGCATGTCTAATCAGCTGAAATCAAACCCCATCTGTAGATACACTATGGCCTGGTCTACACTGGGGCAGGGGAGCGGAGGATCGATCTAAGTTACACAATTTCAGCTACATGAATAATGTAGCTGAAGTTGACATACTTAGATTGACTTACTGTGGTGTCTTCACCATGGTGAGTCGACTGCTGCTGCTGCCACATCGACTCTGCCTGCACCTCTAGCTTAGGAATCGACGGGAGAGCGCTCAGGGGTCGATTTATCATGTCTAGACTAGACAAGATAAATTGATCCACTCTGGATCGATCACTGCCCGCCCATCCGGCCGGTAGTGAAGACCTACCCTTTGATTGGGAGAGGGAGAATCTTTCAGCTGATTTCTTTCTGTGTGTGGGGATAAAAAGTTTCTTTTTCAGTGTTCCTTTATTTAGAATAAACTAAAATTAGGAAATAAAACAATGTATTGTATTGTCATAATGTCCAAAGGTTCCAGTCAGGATCAGATCTCATTGTGCTAGGCACTATACAAATGCATAGGGAGACCTGGTGGTCCCTGCCCCAGAGAGCTGACGATCTCATTAAGAACTAGAAGAAAAAAATATATAACAAACCATGGAAGGAACTGTTGTGGGGGAAGATGAGAGTAACAGTAGCAAGTTAATGTGCTTACATAGGTTAAGGCACATATGCAAACTATCCCAGTGCAAAGGAAAAATAGTAAGAGGACAATATGGCTCCATCAGGAGCTCTTAATGACCTGAAAATCAAACGGGAATCCTACAGAAAGTGGAAACATGGACAAGTTGCTAAGGAGGAGTGCAAAAGAATATCCCAAGTACAGTATGTAGGAACAAAATCAGAAAGTCTAAGGCACAAAATGAGTTATACTATCAAGGCACATAAGAGGTTCTTTAAATCCATTAGGAGCAAAGAAAATGTAGGTCCTCTGCTTAGCCTGGAAGGAGAGCTAATAACTGGTGATATCAAGAAGGCTGAGATGTTAATGCCTATTTTGTTTCAGTCTTCACAAAAAAAGTGAACACTCAACACAATTAATATTATCAACAAGGAGGAAGGAACACATCAAAGAATGTGTCGGTACATTAGATGTATTCAAGTCAGCAGGGCCTGATGAAATTAATCATAGGATATTGAAGAAAATAGCCGAAGCAATCTTGGAACTGTTACTAATTATCTTCAAGAGGTGATGGAGGAGAAGTGCAGTTGCACAGGACTCAACAATGGCATATTAAGTACCTATCTTTAAAAAGGGGAACAAAGAGGCCCTGGAGAATTATAGACCAGTCAGCCTAATTTTGATGCCTGGAAAAATACTGGAACAAACTTGTGACGTTGCAGTCTATATGATTTTATAAAAATGTGCTAATGAGTTACTATAATGTAACTGTAATATGCTTCATGCAAAAGGTCTCTTGTAAGGTATTATTACAAAGCTTATAATCTACTGAGTGTGTTCATCCTATTTCTATAAATGTGTCACTCTTGTATCTAAAACTTGAAATATCACTCTGAGGGCCTACTGTAACTATACAAAGTGTGGGCAATTAATGGTGGTTTGGAATCTTGATGGCTCCCATCAACCAGGACAATTGACTGTGGATGGCTTTTTGCAGGCAAGCCTTCCTGTGAGTCAGACTGGGAGAAATAAAGGCTTGGGGTCTTAAAGTGACATGTGATCATGTCACCTGAACTGGAATCCATCTTTAATCTGGTGTTTTTCCAGTGAGGAGAGGTGGGAACCCAGAGGAACAAAGGATTCTTCCCTTATGCACAAAATATGTAAGTGGGTGGAACAAAACAAAGTGAAGCCATCACGAGGAATCCCCTAGCTACCACCTGAGCTGGAACAAGAGCTGTACCAGGGGAAAGGATTGTGCCCAGACTAGGAAGGTGTCCATTCTGAGAAAAGAAACTTATTGGAACATCTCTAAGGGTGAAATTTTACCTGTTGGTTGTGGAATGTCCATTACTGGAGGTTTTTAAGAACAGGTTGGTCAAACATTTGTAAGAGATGGTCGAAGTTCAGCTGGTGTTGTCTCAGAGCAGGGGACTGGACTTCCCTACTTCTACATATATCTATGATTCATGGTTCCAAATTTCAAAGTTTTTTCATAAATAAATATAATATAGTTCCTCTAAAGACAATGGATGATAATAGCCAAGAGAATACCGACAGAGCCAAAGTCAAGATCATTGTCCTTTTCTTTAAGACACTGAATAATCTGAGCCCAGGATACCCAAAAGCTTGCTTAAAGATCAGAGATGAGGACTGTGGTTGATCATTCTATTCCATAGGCACAATGGAGCTTTGTTTGTACAGGAGACTGGTTCCAAGGCATAGAATGAACTCACAGGATCTGAGAAACACTTCAAACATCACTATTTCCATTCCAAGTGTAAGGGGCACTTCTTTGAGCTTGTCTTTGAAAATAAACACATAGCACACCAAACATAAAACAATGCAATTAAATAAGCATTACGGTTTCCCCTAATTTTCATGGAAAGAATCTTGATGCCAAATGCTAGTTATGTTGCTTAATGCAGTTTTGAAGGAGCTCAAATGCCACAAAACTTGAACAGAAGAGTCATTATTACTTGTCTCATTTCCTGTAGGAGTGGCAGACTATAAAATAGTAGTCTGATGTAGGAAAGACATGGCTTGAAAGGACAGAAATATCCAGTTATGTTTTCCTATCTAAAACTTCTGACATTTTCTATTTTCTGAAATATAAGGGTTTTTGATATCATTTAGTCTTTGATGGTTACCTCATTTCATAGCTTAAAGTAATAATTAATTAGAAAAAACTATCAAAATATACATCTCCTCCTTTCTCATATTCCACATGAAGCATACACTGTATATATTAGTAGAAATTAACTTGAATTAATGTTCAAATTTGGACCTGAACTTTCCCAAAATTTGGGAGTAGTTCAGGTCTTTTAGACCCACCCTAAATCTTAGGACAAAGAAGAAAGGAAAATATAATTCCAAAAGCTTCCATTTACCCACGCAAGCAGGAAAAAGCAGGCAAGTGCAATTGAAATAGTTTGAACTTAATGAAACAGAGTAGATCAAACAAACACATAATTCTCTAAACAATTTTTTAGGAAATAAAATAACCTGCTTCTGGAAATCTTCCAGCCACAGTTCAAACTCTGACTTCTTAGGGTTAAATATTCAGCACAATGCATATTACAATTGCATGGCTCATTCTTTGTGCACTGAGCTAAAAATATACCTCTTTCATTATATCAAATACTCATGCACCTCTTTCTAAATATGAAATCTTTCTTTTCTGGGAGCTCATTTACAGGAAATGAAATCAGAAAAAATCTCATATGATATCCATGTTTCTTGGGTAGAAACTGTATTTAAGAATTTATTTTAAATTATCAATACAGATGACCCCTGGATTACGCAAATCCACACTTAAGGAAAAAGTTCCAAAAGCTAGAAATAGGAGGTTTTTTATTTTTTTATTTTTGCATAGTTGTCAGGTATATGTTTCTGATTTATGCAAAATTTGAATTATGCAAAGCGTTCCAGAACGGAATGCTTGCGTTATGTCGAGGAGAGTCTGTATACAAAAATGGACAAACACTCAAAGTTCTATTTGTTCATTAAAAAATAAACTTTAATGTCCTCTGCTGAGAATAGTGCAAGCATATATGCCTATTTACTTTAATCTAATTAGTCCAGCACTGGAACCAGGGACTTCTTAATGCCAACTGGCCTAGGGCACAGAGGAGGCATAAGATTTTACAAGGATATTCTGGGTTGGATATATGCACAATAATTAATTGAAGCGTTGCGTGTGAGGTCTCTACTGAGAGCCAATAGCCCACTGGCCATCATAATCATTGCATGATGTATGTATAGATATTATTTAAGGAACTATGTGTCTATACTGGAAATTATGTTATTAAGGAAGATAACTAGGATGGATACGTCTCAGACTTGTTCCTTTCAGGCAGGGAGTATTGTGTACGGTGTGCCTCATAATGTTGGCCTGTTTGCATATTGAGCCAAATGCTAATTAAGAGAGTGTGAAATCTACAAGAAAAGAGTCTATGGGAAAAACCAACCAACCAACAGGAGTCCTGTTTATGAATAAGAATGATGGATTGTTCTGATATGCCTGGGGGTGCAAACAGATACCTGGGATCTTTCACCTAGGAGATAAGTTGACAGTGTGACGTATCCTATGAATGCAGGATCACAGCCAAGCCTGAGTGTAAATCACTGGTAGGACTTTGGGTGAGCATTGCTCTGTAAGATATGAAAGTATCTAGTTAAGTAAATCTAGGTTCTAGAATGTGTCTTCTGACTTTATTTTATACGTAACCATTTGTTTTCAATGCTTTTACTTACTACCACTTAAGTCTTTTTTTTATTTTCACTAAAAATATATCTAAGTGCTGTGTGTTAAGCGGCACAGTGATCTGAGATGAAACTAGCAAACTGGGGTGTTCTGTTTCTTTGGAAGCAGCGTATCTGTGAATACTTTGAGCATCCAATGGAACAGGGGCTGGACACTCCAGGAAGATGCTCGGAGTGCTTGGGGGTTGTAGTTTGCCTAACCTCACTAACCTGGAGAGAGAGAGAGAGAGAGAGAGCAGCATCTGTGTAGGCCTGCAGGGGAGTGCTTGTATTGCCTGTGGCTGTTGAATTGGGAAGCTGACGCCCGGCAGACAGACAAGGCTTCCTAACGCTAAGGACAGGTAGTAACCATGTGCATCACAACCCTGGGCACCCCAGGGAAGCATCACAGTTGTCTTCAAAGGTTTCTGTGCTTTAAGAAAAAAGATAACTTTGCTCAATGAGTAAAATGTATTAAAGCTTCTTAATCCCTGCCCCAGAACCATAAAAGCAGCCTCTGTTGTTTGGATATGGTATTTTAGCTATTAATATCAAACAAAAAGACAATTTTATAAGTTTTACTCAGACAGGATCTAATGTATTTCAAACAAATACAAAAAAAAAAAAGAAAAAAAAAGAAAGGAGCAAGATATAAGGATATTGCATACAACAGGAAATGCTGCAAGTGTTTGGTATCTTTGTACTACAGAATATGATCAGAACATATGGAATACTAATAGTTTCCATGTTGCATAACTCTAGGGTGATGAAAAGTCCCTATTTTATACGGACAGTCCTGATATTTAGGGCTTTTTCTTATATAGGCGTGGGCCGAGGGATATGCTGGCCGTCGCTTCCTGCCACCCCCATTGGCCTGGAGCGTCGAACCGTGGCCAGTGGGAGCTGCAATAGGCCGACCCTGCAGACACGGCAGGTAAACAAACCAGTCCGACCAGCCAGCATGCTTACCCTGGTGGACCACGGGCCAAAGGTTGCCAATCCCTGTTCTGACATCTTGTGGCAAGTCACTTATGGGAAACTGGTTAGGTTTAAAATTGTACAGTATATTCTTACTCAGACACTTTTACTAAAGTCAGAAGGGACCATCGTGATCATCTAGTCTGACATCCTGCACATCGCAGGCCATAAAACCTAACCCACCTACTCCTTCAATAGACCCCTAATCTCTGTCTGAGTTACCGAAGTCCTCAAACCATGATTTAAAGACTTCAAGTTACAGAGAATTCACCATTTACACTAGTTTAAACCTGCATGTGACCCCATGCTACAGAAGAAGGTGAAACCCCCCCAGGGTCTCTGCCAATCTGACCGAGGGGAAAATTCTTTCCTGACCGCAAATATGATGATCAGTTAGACCCTGAGCATGTGGGTAAGATTCACTAGGCAGATACCTGGGAAAGAATTAACTGCAGTAACTCGGAGCCTTCTCCATCTAGTGTCCCATCTCTAGCCACTGAGGATTTTTGCTACAAGCAGTTTCATGTGAGCCACATGCCATTGTAGGCAGTGCAATGATACCATCCCCTCCATAAACTTATCAAGCTCAATCCTGAAGCAAGTTGATTTTTTTTCCCTTTATTGCTCCCCTTGGGAGTCTGCTCCAGAATTTCACTCTTCTGATAGTTAAAAACTTTCACCTAATTTCAAGCCTAAACTTGTTGATAGCCAGTTTACATGAATTTGTTCTGGAGTCTACACTGATGCTTAACTTAAATAACTCTTTTCCCTCCGTGGTATTTATCCCTCTGATGCGTTTATACAGAGTAATCATATCTCCTATCAGTTAAACTGAACAACCTCCTGAGTCTCTTCTCAGAAGATAGGTTTTCCATTCCTCAGATCATCCTAGTAGCCCTTTTCTGCACCTATTCCAGTTTGAATTAATCTTTCTAAAATAAGGGAGACAAGAATTGCACACAATACTCCATATGAGGTATCACCAATGTCTTGTATAATGGTATTAACACTTCCCTGTCTCTACTGGAAATACCTTGCCTGATACATTCTAGGACTGCATTAGTCTTTTTCACAGCCCCATCACATTGACAGCTCATAGTCATCCTGTGATCAACCAATACACTCAGCTCTTTCTCCTCCACTGTCACTTCCAACTGATAAGTCCCCAGCTTATAGAAAAATTCTCATTGTTAGTCCCTAAATGCATGATTTTGCACTATTAAATAGACTGACCTTACATTTGGTAAGGCAACTGACATCTTTTCATGTATTTATACCTGCTCTTGTATTTTCCACTCCATGCATCTGTTGAAGTGGATTCTAGCCCACGGAAGCTTATGCCCAAATACATTTGTTAGTCTCTAAGGTGCCACAAGGACTCCTCGTTGTTCTTGCTGATAAAGACTAATACAGCTACTACTTTGAAACCATCCCATTTCTATTACTCCAGTTTACAAGGTCAGCCAGATTTTCTTGTATGGTATTCTGGTCCTCCTTGGCAATACCTCCCAACTTTGTGTCATCTGCAAATTTTATTAACACATTACCACTTTTTGTGCCATAGTCAGTAATAAAAATGTTAAATGTTTGGTCCAAAGATTGATCCCTGAGGAACTACACTAGTAACCTCCCTCTACCCTAGCCTGATAGTTCACCTTTCACTATGACATGTTTTAGTCTTCCCTTTAACCAATTCCTTATCCACCTTTCAGTTCTCATATTAATCCCCATCTTCTCCAATTTAAAAATAATTTCTCATGTGGAACTGAAATCCAGGTAGATTAGATCTACTACATTTCCTTTGTCTAAAAGAATCAGTTATCTTCTCAAAGAAAGATATTAGTAACCGTGAATACAACAATTGAAACAATTGTAGAAAAATCTACAATTACTTTCTATCATTTAGGCTACTTACTTTTTGCAGTTCACTAAGCTTGGAACAGATCATTTAACTTTAGGAAACATCCTAACTGCCCTTTCCTATCTTATCACCTGTTAATCACTCTGTTTATAAACAAAATTGTGACTCCCTGCCTTAGAGGTGCAAGCTGGAAACAGTCTTCTGTCTCCTTTGCAGAACTCCTTACATTGCAAACTCAGGCTGCCCGCCTGAGGCTTGCAGTTTCCCTCCCATGTCCCCTGTCCCGCAACTCCGCCTATGCACTCAGTCTCCAAATATTAACCAAACACTTCTTAGTCACCTTTATTTTTCCTATGCCACTGATGGTGCCACAGAGCCTCTATACTGACTATTTGATCACTAGGAAAAGAATAATAAACAAATGTCTTCAATAGCTTACAGCACAGCACAAACTCCCAAAGGGTTCTTGTCTGTATGTCATACTCTTAAAAAAACAAGCAAATGTCACAAGCATAAATGACACAAGCAAATTCATTAGTAACTAACTTGCTCTTACTGACTCTTCCCAGTGGGTTGCCATTTTAGATGAATTTCTTCTTTCCTCACATGTCCTTATTTGACTGGCTCTTCAAATATGGCAGAACCAAACAGTTCCAACCCTAAAAGTAACTATTTACTAATTGGGTAATATTGCTCTCTGTCAGCTGATAAGAGCTCATTATATTTTCACATTATATTTTCACATCACATTTTCACATTATACTTTCCCCTCTTTAACTGTTGAGGTGATAGCTCATACTCAAACCATTTTATGACACGTAAAAGATATTATAAACTTGATTCTTGGGATTTTAACCCAATGGAGATTTACTACAGGTGAATCTACCTGGGCAGACAATATGCTCCTTCCTGGCAATTTATTTCCATTGCCTCTAAATAATCTAATATTAACCTGGAATCTAGAGTATTTTGGGCATCCAAAAGACAATAGTTTCTCTCTTCCATGGTATTATACTTTAAATAGATATTTTCTTGCCTGCTGTCTTCATTCCAGAACAATCTTCTTGTCAAGAACTAGCAAATTATTAGAAATCTGGGAGTCTCTCAATTCCTGCCATGAATCTTAAACTAGAAGTGACTTATTTATTTCTTGTACTTTCTAACAGGCATTTAACAATGACCCCAGTGGGTCGTTTAATTCACAACCTGGAGTTCATGCCCCTTCTCTAGCAGGGGTAATTATTTTGATAAGGTCCACTGTTATTGTTTCCCAGGAGAAAATAGCTCTTAGTTAACTTCACAAAAGCACTTTTCTATGTTCAGATAAATCATTTTTAGCAAAAAAAAAAAAAAAATAGACACCTTATGATCTGGGTTCCTGTAGAAGTTGTTAAAGTAGTAGTATACTATTCAGTATTCATATAGTCTAGGATGCAGCCTGAGAGTTCCAATATGGGCACATCTCTTACCAAATCATTTGCTTATGTACTTTGGACTATATTTCTCCCTTTTTTCCTTTTATTATTCTACATTTATTTATTTGCATTGCAGTATCTTTAGAGGCCTCAGCCATGACTGAGACCTATTGTGCTAAGTTCTGTTTAAACAGGAAGAAAGGAGTACCTTCCTCAAAAAGCTTACAGTGCAAATAGACAAGACAAAGGGTAAGAGTGAGGTAGCACTGTCCCCATTTTACAGATGAGGGCCTGAGTCAAGGAGACAGCAACTTGACCAAGATTACACAGAAAGTCTGGTAGAGCTGGGTATTGAAACCTGGCCTCCTGAATCCCAGTCAATGTTTTAAATACAAGCACATCTTTCCTCTCAAGCTATTCATTGACTACCTGCCATTCTCATTCTTTGCTTGGTATTATATGCATAGAAAGTGGAAGAAAGAATAGGAGATAGAAAAGGAAAAATCACTTTTTCATAAGCAGAAAAAATGTCTGACTTGATTGGAAGAATTCACTGATAGGTTGATACTTATGTTATTATGCCATATTTAATTTCAATATTATTGAAGCAGTATATTTTAATCTGTGCAAAGTGAGGACATAGAAGAGAAAAAAGCCTGCTATTCTGATCTGTTAATGCTTTATACTCATTGTGCACAGGTGTAAGTGACTGTATAAGGTGCAGATGACAAGGACAGCATGCATAAGAATATGGGCCAGACTCTCAAATGGGATTATAGTCCCTTGTTGCCACTTAAATGGTATAAAGGAGACAAATTCTAGGGTTCAAATTCCCCATAGAGGGCACCTTATTAGAGAGTAACTCTCTGTTTCACATATTGGCCACAGCTTGGCCTTGTATTTTTGCATCACATCCCCTATCCTAGTACAGGAGGCATTTTAAAGGGAAGGGTGCGGCAGTTCAGAGCTTTACCATGATAATACTCAACTAGCTTGGGATACCCCCATAACCCTAACTCAGTGGCACAGTTTAAAGCTGCCTAGCAGCAGCTTTATGTTGAATTGAGACTGGGGCTGAATCTGTGAATAAAGAGCCATAACCAGCTCCCTGTTGCTCTTCCTTTCTAGTGTTGAGTGACAAAGAGTCCTGTGGCACCTTATAGACTAACAGAAGTACTGGAGCATAAGCTTTTGTGGGTAAATACCCACTTTGTCAGATGCATGTGGTGGAAATTTCCAGAGGCAGGTATATATATATGCAGGCAAGAATCAGTCAAACTAGTGTTGAGGTTTCTTTTGCACAGGGAAGAATCCATCTCTGTGGTTTTATCACCTTATTGAACATAGAAAACAATTTTGTAATGGAAAAGGAACTGGAACCAATCAACTCACATTACCTCGTTTGAGCTCCTCACATATATTACTCCTGGGGGAATTCTACACCACTGGACAGTTGGAAAATTCATGTTATCCACAGATTTCTTTGCTTCACAGCGGAAAAAAAATGACTTCTGAGGGGAAGCAAAGAGAAGCTGCAAGGGCGATCCCTTGCCCCTCCCTGGGATCCTGGGTAATATAAATGGGAGTGGGGGAAAACCTGGGAATGCATGCGTGAGTGGGGAGACATCAGTCACAGCTGGAGAGTGGGGCTGGATGTGTGTGCATCCAAGTGAGTGAACAAACGAATGAATGAGAGAGACGGTGGCTCACTATTGTGGCCCGCACAGCATGGAGGGGCAGGGCTTCAGGGTGTTTAGAAGCAGGCATGAGGCAGGCTCTGTTCCCTCAGGCAGAGCATAATGTAGCAGCCTGCTAGCTTAGTTGTTCCCTTTGTTCTTAGTGAATTGTTCCCATTCATAGTGAATTCTTCCAGGAGCATAAAACAAATGCCAGTTTGGTGTAAAGGAGCCTTATTGTAAAGGACAGTGTGGCCTTATAAATCCTTATGGTGCTTTAGTGATTAGAACAGGTCTAAATTTTTGGAGTGAACATTTTTCAAATCAAAATGTGCTCAATTAACTGTTTATTACTGACCTTTCTGGAGATATATAAATTGTATATAATAGAAGTAGACAACCAATGGCATGTGTGCCGAAGGCGGCACGCGAGCTGGTTTTCAATGGCATTCACACTGCCTGGGTCCTGGCCACTGGTCTGGGGGACTCTGCATTTTAATTTAATTGTAAATGAAGCATCTTAAACATTTAAAAAACCTTATTTACTTTACATACAACAATAGTTTAGTTATATATTATAGACTTATTGGCCACGGGGTGCTCATGGCAGGAGCAGCGCGTAGAGGCACCTTGGCTGCAGGGAGGGGCAAGCAGCCACTGGAGTGAACAGCAGACACTGCACTGCTCTGCTGCGCTACTGGGGCCCCTGAGGGGAGAGTGCTTGGGGGTGGCAGGTGGGGCCAAGGGAGAGACCTGGCCCCAAAACTGCTGGAGCCCTACGGGCCACACTGGGGAGGCTTGCGGGCTGCAGATGACCCCTGGGCTGGGAGTTTAAGACCCTGGCTATATTGGGGTACCACCACCACTGGTTTTGTGAATGGCCTTTTAAAATTTCCATTGCTTTTAATAAAAATCAGTTAAAATGCCCAAAATCAAAACAAAATTAATTTTGTTTTTGTTTTGCTGAGAACCAGAAACATTTTCTTTTTGGTCAATCAAACAAAATTTATTTTTGATGTTATGGTTTGGCCAGTGATCCGAAAATAAAATCCACAGCTGTAATTAGAGCAGGGATCGGCAACCTTTGACACAAGGCCTGCCAGGATAAGCACCCTGGCAGGTTTGTTTACCTGCCACGTCCAGAGGTTCGGCTGATCTTGGCTCCCACTGGCCGTGGTTTGCCACACCAGGCCAATGGGGTCGGTGGGAAGTGGCGCGGGCTGAGGGATGTGCTGGCCACCGCTTCCTGCAGCCCTCATTGGCCTGGAGCGGTGAACTGTGGGCAGTGGGAGCTGTGATTGGCTGAATCTGCGGCAGCGGCAGGTAAACAAACTGGCCCAGCCTGCTAGGGTGCTTACTCTGGTGGGCCACATGCCAAAGGTTGCCAATCTCTGAGTTAGAGTATCTTTGCTAGAATATACCCAGCTTATTTTTAAATGGTCATAGTAATACATTTAGAAATTATGTTATAATATTTTTAAGCAACTCATACAGATGACAAAATACTGCAAGTAAAAAGTTGAATGATGGTCAATGTCTCAGATGTTCTGATTCTGCATCTGGCAGATGTAAAAATCTAGATAGACATCTCCCTGCCTCCCCTAATGTCTAACATTCTTGTCTATGGGCATATTTTGTTTTCTCTCTGTTGTATGCTCATCCCAATATGATGTGACACACAGATCAAAGTCAAGAGATGTCAATAAATAAAACAATCACTTCCTTTGTCCTTCAGGCATATTTGCACCAAGATGAATATCATCTTGTACTGTCTAGTAAATGTTTAGAAAACTCATTTTGACCTGCTCTTGATGCAGAGTCGCAACTGCCAAAGAACAACGACAATCCAGTGCTCCTACCCTGCCTTATCAGACCTATACAGAGGCTATAATAAAGGCTTCGGATTTGACAATCGACAAGAGGAGATTACAACAGAACAGCAAGACAATTATTTTCAGCTCTGATTTCTCCAATTATATGTGTGCATGATTCTACATTGATGTACCCTTTCAAAGAGGAGAGCTGTGTGTATATGTAAAATCAATCATTCTTTCAAATATCCTCTAATGGCTTTTTTTTTAACATGAAGTAAAAGAATCTACATCTTAATTTTGGTTCCCAGTCACTAGTACTATTCCCTTCCACCAATTCTGAACTCACTCTCTGTCGAAGATCACGTCTTTTCTCAAACACAATTCATTATAGACAGAGCAATGTCTAGCTATGATTGCAACAGTCTTTCAAAGGGGTCAGATTCAGATTCCTTCAACTCTCAAAATAAACTTTCAGACAGTGTGAAATTTTGTATGGATGTTCTTAGTCAAAGAGTGGTGTGTGTGTGTGTGTTTGCTTTTTGTTTGAAAACTTGAGCAAAAGTAGGCCAGCCATTATGGAGAACTAATTGTGCGTAGGCAAAGAGAGTGGACTCTTATTGCTATTCAAAGAAAATCTTGTTTTGAACAGTTTGAGAACCTTAGCAAGAGGTGATGGATATTTGAAATATGTACAAATATTTCTTAGGGTGGTGGTGTTTTCAGTGGTTTAATGAATGAGACATGATTTGTTGGAGGTGTAAAGTTTAAGGACTTTTTGTGTGTGTATTGGCTTCTATTATGTAGTGAAGCCATGCTCTGCTAGTGTTTCACAGGTACTGCCCGTGAGTGCCTGTGAAAGGAAATTGTGCAGATATGCAAAGGTGTATGAGAAAGGAGACAGGGCTGCACTACAGCCTCTGCCTCATTGTGTGCACACTCTGCAGAGGAGAGCATTTTACTGCTGTTTAGCAAATAGTTTCATGAAATTACTTGGTTCAATCATCTCTCCCTCTCTCTCTCACACACACACTCACACCCTTCAATACAATATTAGGCTTACAAAATTAAACTAATCTAGAAATGCCAAAGTTAAGGAGCTTGCGCAGGATTGCCTTTGCTTCTTTATGTATTAGTATTAGCATATAGTATTTAATTACATGATCATAGACTGTTTTCTTGCAGGTCCCATTCAATATGCAGAATTGATGGTTACTGAAGCAGGATCAGACAGTGAATCAGGCTGGCGTCTGGAAGTGTACTGCCTCATCCACTGTTGAATTTCAAAGCTGTGAAATAAATGAAGCAAAATTAAGGAGTAAATGAGGCAAGGTACCCCCTCCCCTGAAGACTGAATGAAGCTGGGGTCCTGTGGGGAAATAGTATGTAAGCATGTAACTGAAGACTGTATTGTAACTTGAAATTCCAGAATTCAGAGTGCTTTGATTTGTAACCTTAATGTTCTTCTAGTGTAGATGGTTGTGTGAAATAAGTCTTATCTGCTGAAGTCTTTACTTTTTATATCTTTTCTTGTATTTCCTTTTCTTTCTTTACCCTGCCCCTTCCTTGCTTTATCTGCTAAATAGCTCACAGAGGAAACTGAAACTACTGGGAATCCCTATATGTATGTATGTATGTATGTATGTATGTATGTGTATATATAGCTATACACATTGGACAAGGAGAATTGGCATGAACATCTTCCCTCTGACATGTCCACTACTCCATGTAGCTCCCTTCCCATCTACCAAAATGGTAGATCTTCTGTGCCTGTCAGGTAAATTTTGCCCCTGATTGCTGCACGTGGTATACTACAGAATAGAATTTGTCCCTATTTCATTTTAGTTTGTCTCTTACAGTTCTCCTCAACTTACACACGTAGCCTATCATCATTCAAAGGACAGTATCCAACATTTTGCATTTTGACCTAGTTATTGTTCGTCTTAAATGATCTTGTTTGACTCCATCATCATGAGAGACTTCTACTAAGAAAGAAACCTAGTAGCCATGTACCTGAAACAAAGTGACTTCCCTCTGGGAAAATCCTCAGAAAGCAATTAATGATTGTAGCAAATACTAATTGAAGACCTGTGACCATTTTGCTAATATGATTCTCATTCAGGTACCTGTAGCAAGTGTTGTATCTTCTTAGGGTGGTACTGCAATCACTACCATGGAAACATTTGAGTTTTTGCTAGTGTCCAGCAGATTAGTGATGCACAAACAGAAAAACAAATGGTAGCCAATTGGGCTAATGATTCCTTTACAAACATAAGAATCTAAATTAGCAAGAGAAAATAAGTTTTACTGTGAGCTTTTGAGAGGGTATTACAAAATATGTAAAGAAGCATAAGAACATTTAAAACATCTGACTATCCCTTATTATCCCATAATAACATTATGTTATTCCCACTGATTTTGCCTGCATAGCTTTATAGTATTCTTTCACACTACATTATCTGGTTTCTGTGCTTCACATAAAAGTATACTGTCTCCTTCTGCTCTTATTTAAAAAGTGAGTAAAGTTACAGCTTTGCTGTTACTGTGACATCCTTAGGGAACTGAAGGCAAATAAGTAACTGTAGCACTAGCACAAAACTACAGAACCCGAGATGCTGTACAAGAACAGAGGGAATTCACAGCAATGAAACTGTCCTAAAGCTGAAATCCACTATCATAAATGTCCATTATGTGGTATTGGATTGTATTTATATTAGGACCCTGAAGGTGTGGAATTACTGCTGTGGATCTGAAATGAAAACTGCATTATCAAATCATACCTCACAGAGGATAATGCTCCTATTCTTTTATCATCACCTATTTTAGTGTTGTACCAGATATAATCTTTACTAAGCCCTTAGAGGCAGCAGCTGGGATATTTTACCACACAAGGAATTAGCATGTGCAGCACGTTCTACATTCCTTCTGGTATGAGGGTTTTGAGCTACAATTTTTATCTGCAAGAGATACCTCTTGGACTTGAGTATTTATGTACCAGAAGCCTAGCCTTACCCATTTGTCCATATGATAGATACTGTTGTTTAATTAGTCAGAGAGGAAGATTGGCCCAGTTGTTAAGGCACTAGTCTGGGCTTTGGGAGACCTGGGTTTAATCCTTGCTCTGCCTTAAACTTACTGTAGACAACTTATTTAGACTCATGCGTCAGTTCTCCTACCATAAAATGAGGATAATATTGCCTTACTTCTCAGCCGGTCTGTGAGGACAAATACATTAAAAGCTATAAGGACCTAAGGGCTTGCCTATATGGTGTGTTAGTGCATACTAGTCCATGCACTCTAACTGTCTATGTTAATCATGCTGGTGCACACCAAACATTCCCCAGTGTGTGTTAACAGGACTGTGTCAACAAATAATAGGGAACTTTTACTGTGTACCTGCAGAATCAACATGGACAGATAGTGTGTGATGTACTGGTGTGCATTAGAATTTACACCCTAGCTTGTGTGCATACCATGTAGACAAGCCCAATGATATGTAAATGTAATCTAGGCAGAAACAAAAAGGTATTTAGTCTGTTGATAAAGTACAGAAGGCTCATACTAACCATGCACATACTCAGGTCTCAAAAGCAATAAGAATTTACAAACTAATCAGAAACCACTGTAGTGGGGATGATGTAATGAATGTAATAGAATGGAACAGAAAATCTCCTGCACATGAATACTAATATGACTTCCGTGTACAGTAGTTACTATTTTTTAAAAAGATGGCAAAAGAGGTTCTGGACCAAATTCTGACTCCCTCTTTATCCTGTGGTAAATGTGCCCCTCTATCAGTATTCTTCTGTGATGGGAAAATTGTATCTTTATGTGTCTGAGCTTTACTAAGTGTTCATTAGGTCTTAAATAATATTTAGGCTTAGTCTAGCTAGAAAATTAGGTTGTTTTAACTACATCAGTCAGAGATATGAAAACTCCATACCCCTGAGTGGCATTGTTAAGCTGACATAAATCCCCATTTAGACAGTGCTAGGTCAATGGAAGGTGTTGGATTATTTGTGCCATAGGTAGGATAGTGTTGTGTTGGCGTAGGTAGTGCCTATACTGATGCTACTTTAGCATTTTATGTGTAGACAGGCCCTTAGAGTTGAGGGAGGACCTGATCTTCATCTGATCTTGTTTGTAAATGCTGTGCTACTTCTGTGGTGTTATAGAGTCACAAACAGTAACTGAAGCTCTTGTTACATTTTTAATATTAAACTAAAATTTCTTAGTAAATATGAATAATTATCTCTAACTTTTTCTAATTGTGTTTTGGTGCCTGGGTCAAATAACTGATGGGACAGCCTTTGTGTCATTCAATTACAGGAACTGGGAACTGCTGATGCCCTGATCATGCAGTTAGATCCATGTGATCATGAGCCATAACTAAAGTAAATGGGATTCTGCACAGATAGAAGGGTCCACCTAAACATGTGGAATGACATCCATGCACTACATGTTAGCACTGTAACTAAAAGTATCTAACTCTGTTTCAGAGGCTAACAACTGTATGGGAAACAGTTCTGATAAAAAGTGAACAATGGACAGAAAACAGAAAAGATCTGACTTTGTTTTACTTAAACAGACCACCCCAAGAAAAAGCCATTTTTCTGTTGATAATTGTAGTAGCTTAAGAAAAACCCAGTTACCTAGCAATAAGAAGGAAGGAGATCTTTGTAGAATATGTGTATGTAAATTTCCATGGTTCAGATTGTGTCCCCTAGATCTTCATACAGAGGAGATCCTTGGTGCTTGGATCTTCCCACCCATCATGTGGAAACTGAGTGTTGGCCAACTGGGCAGCACCATGCCTCTCCACAGGTTATGCTTCTCATGCAAGAGGAGGGGATGGAGACTGGGCTAGCCATGGCGAAGCGTGAGTAGGCTGAATGATGGGGCAAGGAGAAACATGTTATCCCCCTCTGGCCCACGGAGAATCTCTGGAAATTACCTTTTTTGTGTGGGGTATCTGTGGATAGAAGCAGACCAAGGTAGTTGTCAGGAAGCAGAGGCTGTTGGTTAGCAAAGCCATTGCACAAGCAGAGAGGTAAAATCCTGGTCCTACTGAAACCAATGAGAGTTTCTCCATTTACTTCAATAAGGCCAGAATTACCCCTCAGGCCTTCCTCTTGAAATCCACACAGATGTCTGTGTGTCTATGAATTTACCACAGGAGGACATGATCTATCCCTATGCTTCTCAGCTATTTCCTAATATCTCAGCTGAAGAAAATGAAAATGCTGATATCAGTTAGGAATTTTTATTCAGTCTGGATAAAAGTGAACAGTTGATACTTCTAAGGTTTGATTCATATTCTGTTATTATGTAAGCAGTAATGATGTGCTCAGTGCCGTACAATGTAATCATTGCCTTTAGTCATACAAGTTCTATGCCATTTAAACAAAATGTCAGCTATAGTAATGGATAGAGTTTGAGTTAGCAGTTAGTGGTGAATGTGACAAAGGTAGTAGCATGTTCTAGACACTGCGCATAATTGCCATTTCCAAACATTGTTGTTTCAAGAACTCACCTGTAGCTCTGTTTTTATTTAAACTATTTCCCACAGTGAGAAACAGAGGGACTGTCATACTAATGTAGATAATATTTCCTTGATAGCTGTAAATGCCAAGAATCCTGCAATCTCCAAGTGTGCTCTTGTTTTTCCCTTCTCTTTTTTTTATTACTTGGAAATAATTGTTTTCATTCCATTACTGCTTCTGTGCTAATTATCTTGTGCTCTTATTACTTGTTATTTAACACCAACACACTGAGATTCTGACTTGGATTAAGGGCTAATGGATTGGTGCTTAGCCTGGTGCATCAGGAGATAGAACAGTGCATTACTAATTATTTACAAACATTTTTGTTTACAAAGATAAATACATAAACCCAGTAGAAACCCAGTTCCCATTTACCGATAAGAACAGATGGTAATGAAAATACTCATTGCCAATACATTTTTTCCCTTCACAAATTTTTCCCTTTTCTCTAAAGAACGCTTTGATTATTAGTAAATAGGTCATATTGGCTTCTCTGAATAGGGTTCCTTGTTCACCTCTAGACTGCACTCAGAACTATGGGGTTTAGTCCACCTAAATAAGCTAAAACCTGTCTCAAATTGCTTTACCATGATCCTCCAAGACAGATGGACTTCACAGGGTGAGTTCTGTTACAATCCTGGGTGCTTGTGTCACAGTCATAGCATTCTCAAAAGCAGGATTCTGACTATACTGATCTACCCATTTGCTAAACCATTCTGTCATTGACAGCATGTTTCAATGGCCAATATCTGTTATGAATGTCAAGAAAGCAAGAAAAAGAGGTACAGAGAGAGAATACATGGAGGAGAGGGAGAAAAATCCTGGGCATGTAGCAAGAGGTGAGATCAAATGAGGATATGCTGAATGCTAAATAAATTGAGATGTTTCATTAGTAATACATGATGCAGCAGGCAGCCAGACTTGCTGAAAAGATCTTTGCTCTGCTTAAGTAACTGTCAGCAAGTGTGCCTTTTGATTTGTCTACACTGAAAAGTTACATCGGCAAAGCTACAGTGTGCAGGGATTTTGTGAAAAATCCACACCTGTCAGAGACATAGTTAAGCTGACCTAACCCCCGGTGTATACATCACTAGGTCAATGGAAGAATTCTTCTTCTGTCAAACCCCTTGGGGAGGTGGATTAACTACAGCTATGGGAGAGCCCCTCCAGTTCCTGTAGTAAGTGTTTTCACTGAAGTGCTACAGCAGTGCAACTGCTTCTGTGCTGCTGTAGCATGTTAAGTATAGGCATAACTTCTGACTATTGGCAATGGCAGACCTCATTGAAGCTGATGGGCCTGCTAGCTACCTTTCATTTAGCCTCAGTGAGGGAAAATTAAATTCCCCTTTGTTTAGTGATAGTGTAGCATGCTTCAAAATGTGGATCCTGTCCTTTGAAGACATAGAGTTCTTTATTATCTCCATCAGTACAAGCACACCTGTAACTCACAGCAGAGATCTGGTGTCCATGTGAAATCAGAGATCCAAACAAAATATCCACCCCAATACCACACTTGGAAATGGCAGAGAGTATCTAAAAATGATCAGCCCTAGAGAAGACAGTATTGCACTCAAGAAATACCTGCTCTATCATCAATTTCTCCTTCTGATGAAAACAACCCAGAAAGGTCCTGAATATTGGCTAACTACTAACTGGGGTAACATTATTAGATATGACCAAGGACCAGTGTTATGTGCAAATGTAATCTATGTAGAGGGGGAGTCATTTACTTATTCCTGAAACATGAACTACTTTCCTAAGCTCCATCGACCATATTATAATAACTATCTATGTCCTTTAGATATCATACTGATAGGCATAATAGAAATCCTAATATAAGGACGAAAGGATATCCCAGACCTGATCCTTAAGTAGTGTAAATCATTGTTGCTGTGATGATGTGGGAATTTGTCTGTACAATTTATGCACTCTGTGTACATGAGTCAGGCTGAAAACTCCATTTAAAATGTGTGACTCTTTGCCTTCTCTATTGCTGTTTTGCCTCAATGTTGGGCTGGAGTCCCAACACATAGAGGTACAAGATTGACAATAGAGAATAGTTGACTTTAAGTACCCAGTCAGAAATCTAGTCACTCTAGACAAAAGACTGGTCCTTGCCCAGAAGGACTGGTTTAGCAGCAGGAGATCGCACTGGCAACAAAGTCACCTAACAGGGATATGAGGTTATGTGTGGAAGCTGGCAAAGGTGTCACCTGACACATGGTGCTGAACATTTTAAAAGGAGATAAAGCTGTTCTGCTCTGGGGCCATTTTCCTCCAGTCCATAAGGGACAAGCAACCCACCATATTGCAACCTGCAAGCCAGGCACTCTGAAGCAGAAGCAGAAACATTCTGGACAACTGAAGGGGCTCTGACCTCGCCCAAAACAATACCTTGAAATGGTGAGGATACTGAGGCAAGGAAATGTGTGTAGGGGTTATTGTTTTAGATGATCTGTACTCACCCTTACTTGACATGATTAAGTAAAAGAACATAAATGTGTTAGACTGTATGCAAAGTGTGTGAGTGGGTGTTAACTGTGTCACAACTTCTGTATGCCACTGAAAGAGTTAAACTGTAAACTAGAAGATTCACACCTTTGGAGTGAAATTCTGAAAGAGGATGTGTTTAAGTATATGGGAGTCTGAGAAGTCACTGCTGCACTCAGAGGGGTCAGGCAGCTGGACAATGGGTTCCAGCTCTCAGAAAGGAGGGCCAAATAGAGGGTCTGTGCATCCAGGATGTGCTTGGAACCCCAGGAGTGAGGCAATGGCTGGACTCTGTTCAGTCTCTGTAAGCTTAAACTACCTGTGGATCCAGGAACAGAGAGACTTGGATTCCCTTCACAGCAGTCCTAATGAATGGCTGGAAAGAGGTGCTCACTAAGATCCGTGACAGTTGCTCCATTCACTTCAGAAGAATTCTACTGATTTACACCAGCTGAGGATCTACCCCTCTGTTTCCCCCACCCACCAATATCTGTTAAAGAAATCAAAAGGTTGGAAATAGAATGTCACATTTGCATATTATATATTTCACCAGTGGCAGGTGCTAGTATTTTCTGCACTTGCCGCATTATTTTTTTAAAAGTTAAATGTTTCAGAGACTCTTTACTTACAGGAGCCAGCCATGCTGCTAAAACATAAAGTAACGTTCAGGAGTGGCCAACATTCTTGCTTTCAGATGAATAGTTTATGTGTGAGTTTGAAGAAAGCCTAAGGCTAAACTGATGATTGTGTCCCATAGAGAGAGCAAGAGAGATGAGTGTCTTAGATTAAACCCCAAACTAACATTTTAAAGTATTTATTATTTTTTTTAAAAATGAGAACTGTCTGCTTAAGGGGATTGCCATTGGAATATGGAGCTTTTCTTGGTTGGCGTCTGAACTCCAGTTCAAGTCAATTGTGAACAAATAATATAAAAGTTGAGGGATGTTCAGTCTTATGACTTTGATAGTGTCAGTCCACTTTCTAGTGTCTAGATGTCCACATCACAAAACACAGCAGTGGAACTGGAAATAACAGTCTCGGAAGACAAACCAAATAGCAAAATGATATGGACATCTTCTAATCTGTAATGGTAGTATATCCAGTTTGATAAGACTTCATTGGAATGACAAGCTCTGCAAGTGATGCCAAATTGTCAAAACAAAACAAAACAAGAAAAAAGAAAACAACCCTCCCCCACTCCCAAAACAAATAGCTCCCAGATCTGTTAGAGGTAGGTGAGACCTATCCAGCAGAGAGCTATGCCCTGTGTTTGCTGTTTTATCCACTCTGAGACCATTTGTCAGATGTGTCATTACTGATCCATTGACAATGCAGGGCTTTGATAAGTGATTTATGCTTACTGATTTATGCTGGGGTGTATGGGGTAGTCAGGGAGGGGTAGTACCTCTGATGGGGCAGCAGTCATACTCCTAGGAGTAGCTCATCCACTTTGGTCCCCACTTGACATCCAGCTCTCACCTGTGGCTCCAAGTAGCTGTCAGCATGTGACAGCAGCCACACCCCAGAAACCGTCTCGACTGGCAGGCTAAACCAGATGAAGGTAGCTGAGTCTGAGACCCTCGGTGAGTGAGGGCCTGTCTACTCATTGCATGCGAAGGCTGGATCCGTCTGACTGAGGAAACCTGGTTCAACGATCAGGAAGGCAGTGACAGCAAGCGTTGTGGAACATTCAAGAGCATGACAAGACACCTAGGCATCCTGGTCATCCACTTCGCCCTGCCCTAACTCCAGCCATCTCGACTCTTGTCCTGCCACTGGATACAGATAGGAACTGGGAAGAGAGAATGAGGTTGACGTCGTGTAACTTTCCCTGACTTTAAACCAATTCACATGCAAGTCTTGACATCATATCATATCATATCACATCATATCAAGTCCTGTGGCAATGGGCGAGTGACAAAGCAGCAGGTGTGGATACACTGGGAGCTGTAGCCATGGACCTACACACAGGCTCCTCAGGTATAATGGTCGTTCCTCACTGACTGAAGCAGCAGTGGAGCTCGGCGTCTTCTTGAGTGACTGAGCAGCCCTATTCAGGATTGCTCTGCTCACCTCCGTAGAATGAGGAGGGGGCTAGAAAAGGTGCCCTAAACATTGCCTGCTTCACCTTACCCTGGCCAGCATACCGCGGCTGGTGAGGATCTCACAAAAGAGGTTGAACAAAAACAAAACTAAGAGTGACTCCATTGGCACATGGAATGTGCACATGCTACAGGACAACATCACGGCAGACAGACCGGAGAGAAGAACAGCACTTGTCGCCAGAGAGCTCGCATGCTACAACATTGACATTGCAGCCCTTAGCCAAACATGCTTTGCTAATGAAGGACAGCTGTCTGAGTCAGGCGGAGGCTATACATTCTTCTGGAGTGGCTGCAGCAGTGATGAGCGTCACGAATCTGGAGTTGGCTTCACCATCAAGAATCATCTTGTTCGGAAACTTGCCAGTCCCCTCAAGAGTGTGAATGACCAACTCATGACAAAGCAGCTTCTGCTTCAAAAAGGAAAACAAGCTACTTTGATTAGCGCATACGCTCCCACAGTGACCAACCCAGAGGATGTGAAGGATAAATTCTACGAAGACCTAGATGCTCTGCTATCATCAGTGCACCGCACAGAGAAGCTGATCCTGCTTGGCAATTTTAACGCAAGACTTGGATGCGATGCTGCAGCCTGGGAAGGAGTCATCGGGAAAAATGGAGTGGGAAAGTGTAAAAGCAATGGCCTGTTACTGCTGAAAACTTGTGCAGCACATGACCTTCTGATCACCAGTACGGTCTTCCGCCTCCCTACCCATAACAGGACTTCGTGGATGCATTCCCATTGCAAGCACTGGCATCTGATCGACTATGTCATCATCAGGAGAAGGGACAGACAAGATGTCAGGGTTACAAAAGCTATGTGCGGCACTGACTGTTGGACAGATCACAGGCTCATAGTATACAAAATGAAGCTCCATATCATGCCTAAGAGACGACCATAAGGCTGTAAGGCTCTCAAAAGGATCAACGTGTTGAAGCTGAAGAACAGCCGCATCACTGAAAATCTAGCGGAAGACCTAGAGAATGAGCTTGCTGATCTTCGTATTGAGGATGACGCTGAGAAAGACTGAGAGTGATTCCGCAACATTGTCCATACAGCTGCATCAAAGGTATTGGGGCCCTCCACATGCAGGCGGCAAGACTGGTTTGACGAAAATGATGCACAAATCCAGGCCTTACTTGCTGAGAAGCACCGCCTGCATTGTGCATATCAGAACGATCCATCCTCAGCGGCAAAGAAGACCACCTTTATCAATGCTCGCAGAACAGTACAGAACCGACTGCGCAAAATGCGGGACTTGTGGCTAAGCACCAAAGCAGATGAAATACAGGTGTATGCAGACAAGAATGACTATAAGCAGTTTTATGAAGCCCTCAACACACTCTATGGCCCACAGTTTTCTGGGAGCTTTCCCCTCCTGAGCTCTGATGGCACTGTGCTCCTTACTGAGAACCGCAGATTCTCCAGAGATGGGCTGCACATTTTGAAGCAGTTCTCAACTGGCCTTCAGTCATCCATGATGAGGCCATTGACAGGATGCCCCAGGTTGCAGTCAGTGACTCAATGGATGCTTCACCAGAAGAGGACGAAGTGAAGAAGCCATCAACCAGCTGTCAAGTGGCAAAGCCCCAGGGTAAGATGCCATACCAGCAGAGGTGTACAAAGTCGGTGGACACGTGCTGCTATGGAAACTCACTGATCTATTTCAGTCCTTCTGGAAGCAGGGATCCATTCCACAGGAATTTAGAGACGTGTCCATCATGCACCTCTATAAGAGGCAGGGCAATCTCCAGGTATGCGACAATCACTGTGGAATCTCGCTGCTCTCTACAGTTTGGAAAGTTCTTGCACGGGTTCTGTTGAACCAACTGATCACTCACCTGGAGCAGGGCTTACTGCCAGAATCACAGTGCAGCTTCCACAAGGGATGTGGGACTATTGACATGATCTTTGCTGCTCGTCAGCTACAGGAGAAATGTCAAGAGCAGAATCGTGAACTCTACACAACTTTTATGGACCTCATGAAAGCGTTTGACTCTGTCAGTCGCCGGGGCCTGTGGAGGATCATGTCGAAATTCGGCTGTCCAGACAGATTCATACGAATGGTACGTCAATTTCATCACGGTATGATGGCTTATGTCCTGGATGACGGTGAAACATCTGAGGCCTTCCCAGTCACCAACGGCATCAAACAAGGGTGTGTTTTAGCACCCAGTTTGTTCAGCATGATATTCTCTGCCACTCTGACTGATGCCTTTCAACACTGCACTGAAGGAGTAGCCCTGAAGTACAGAACTGATGGGAAACTATTCAATCTGAGGCGACTGCGTGCCATCACCAAGGTGAAGGAAACTGTACTTCAAGACTTTCTCTTTGCCGATGATTGTGCTCTGAATGCTAGTACAGAGCCAGAAATGCAAGCCAGTATGGACAAGTTTTCATCTGCATGCAACAACTTTGGTCTCACCTTTAACATCAAGAAGACTGAGGTCATGCACCAGCCCGCTCCTCACGCTCCGTACTCAGAACTGTTCATCACTGTAAATGGACAGAGACTTCAGGCAGTGGACCACTTCACATACCTGCACAGTACTCTTTCCCGAGCAGTGTCAATTGAAAATGAAGGAAACTGCAGAATTGCTCAAGCAAGCTCTGCATTTGGCCGATTGTGCTCCAACATCTGGGGACGTTGAGGGATGAGCCTACCAATGAAGCTGAAGGTCTACCGATTAGTGATGCTTCCAACTCTGCTGTACGCCTGCGAGACATGGACTATCTATCGGAGTCATGCATGAAGGCTCAATCACTTCCACATTTCCTATCTGCAAAAGCTTCTAAAAATCAGATGGCAGGACAAAGTACCCGATACTGAAGTCCTTACCAGAGCCAGTCTGCTGTCAGTTCATACACTGCTGATGAGAGTCCAGACCAAATGGGCCAGACAAGTCATGAGAATGTCAGATGAGCGCATTCCTAAACAGCTCTTCTACAGAGAACTCACCCAGGGAAAGCAGTCTCATGGAGGAGAAAAAAAGCGGTTCAAGTACACGCTGAAAACCTCTCTGAAGTCCCTCGAGATCAACACCGCCACATGGGAAACCCTTGCACTGAACCGTCCCACATGGCACAGCCTCATTCACACAGGCAATAATATCTTTGAGGCGAGGCGTACTGCTGAGGCTGAAAGAAAGCATGAGCTGCGCAAGTCCAGAGCTGCCCGCACATCATCGACAGTGCTGTCACATGTCTGCCCGACATGTTACAGGACGTTCCACGCCCGAATTGGATTGATCAGTCATCTTCAGACCCACAGAGCCCGGTCATCAAACGAATGAGTTGTTGAGGTCTTCATCGACAATGATGGATGAACATCATCATCATGCTTATTGATAAACTGAGGAATACTTTCTTGCACTTTTTTTTGTATTTGAGACAGAGGCATTTTCTACTCCAATATCCTATTTTCTCCTCTATCACTTTGCTTGCAAAATTGGACCATGATTTGTGTCTCAGTTTCCAAAAACTGAAGTCTCATGAAAACAGATTATTTAGGTTCATTTGTATACATTTCAGATCAGGATCCAAAAAAAACCCCAAAATCAATCTTTTAAGATTTTTCCATTACTATTTTGATCACTCTTTATCTTCTCTCTTTCCCTTTCCCATGGAAACATTATTGAAGTTTGAAAGTATAAAAGATAATACTTTCTAGTACCTGAGAACTTCCAGAAGCCAACTGTACTTGTCTGTATCTGAAAGTCTCCATTAATGATTCCTGAAAATCTTATCCCAAGATCAACTAGCTGCAGATAATGCTATGGAGACCTGCATTTTTTTTAATAGTTCAGCTCCCATTACTTTCACATGAGTTGCTGGATGGTGACATATGACTCTGAATATGCTGTACTGACTACTTCAGATATAGCTGTTCCTCTACATTGTCCTCAAATATTCATTTTCATCTGAGGTTTTAGTCCAAGACTTTATTATACTGGGTCAGACAAAATTGCAAAGAACTAAAAGGGTTAGAGATAGTATATCTATACCCACCTATCTGTTCCCAGATCTCTCCATATATTTTTTTAAGGCGTGAAAGAAGCAGAGACTCTTCACTCTAGCTCTATCACATCATTGAGTGTTAATAGTTTTACAATTTGAATTTCAACACTCCAAAATAGAAGTTTGTACTGTTTTAAGTTACTCTTCAAAGCTAACTGAATTCAAAGACACTGTTTTGAAATTCAACATAATTTTAGTGGGAAAGATAGATAAGACATATGTCTCACCCTGTATGTACCACAGATCTGCAGCTAGGTAAACAAATAGGAAGCCTGAAGACTTTTCTTCTACAGCACACATGGTATGCAGACTAATTTTTAGTAACTTCTATTTTGCAAATCTGTATTCTGACCTATGATTCTTCTTTCATCTTTCTTTCTTTATTAACTATATATTTATTATAGCTTAACAAGTTTGCTCTCTATTGTGTTCTTCAATGTCTTAAGTTTCACAAAGAAAGACTTGGTTAAGGAAACAAAGATGTGTTATCAATGCAAAACTAATTGACTAGTTCTGATAGTGAAATGGTGCTGAACACAATTTGTCTTTATTTATATTTGAAATTAAACTACTTTGATCACTGGATCAACTGCATCTGCTGCTGACAATTAATATCTGCTCTGGGTAACTTTTGAAGTATAGACCAGACTTTACAGTTCAATTTTAATGTAAGGGACGTGGTTTTATAATCTTAATTTTAACTATTAAAATACATTTATAAATCGGCTTTGTTTCTAATTATATTTGTGTAATTATGGGTCCATGGAATTATTTTGCTTCATATGAGAAGATTGCATAATATCCAGTTAGTCTTGCATTGTTAAAAGTACTGTTTGATTTTTGGAGTTATGTAAAAGCCTGGGCTTGGTATAACCTTTTCATGAATGAGGAAAGTATTTTTCTCCACAGTTATGAGAGAAACTTGTAAAGAGTGGTTAAGGTTGGTTTACACTTTTTTAGTTGTTCAAAGTGTTTTGTTTCAAGGTCAGAGAAAGTTGTGTGCATTCTAATCAGTGAATATTGTTCAGGTTTGTTATTGATGGATGTCCTGGGATGAATAAGTAAATGGTGACCTATTTCTTAACTTCTTTTATTTATAGTGATTGCATTGATGGAAAATACACTTCTGCAACCTTGAGTCCAAGTTAACAAATCAAGTTAAGCAACCAGCAAGCTTTCTAAAAAAAAGTCTATTGAAATGGTTTGTCCTTCTCTATACTCGGAAGCTAAACCACATTAAACACTGATTGAGCTTCACTGAACTCAGTAGAGTGTGATGCAGATCCATATAGCCCCAAAGGGAGCACTGGTAAAGTCTGTGCCTCTTAATCTTTGCATGTAGTATTGCTGTAGCTGTGTTGGTCCCAAGATATTAGAGACAATGTGGGTGAGATAATATCTTTTATTGGCTCAAGTTCTGTTGGTGAGAAAGACAAGCTTTTGAGCTTGTTAGCTGAAGAAGAGCTCTGTGAAAGCTTCTCTTTCACCAACAAAAGTTTGACCAATAAAATATATTACCTCACCCACCTTATCCCTCTTATTTCTTATTATTTCTAGTTTGTAAGCAAGGCCTGCTTCTTGCTCTGTGTTTGTACAATGCTGGCTTGATCCTGATTGGGTCTACTGCAATACAAATAAAAAGTAAGGCAAGAGCAGTACACTGGAATAATCTTATATTCACTAGTGTCTTCTGTTAAGACATCTTAACTAGCTTGTGTTAAGCATCAGCATGCAAACGACGAGACTTATTCCGTGACAATTACTTTAGGTGCATAAACATCTCCATGATTTCTCCTGTGCTGCCACTTCTGTGTAGGAAAAAACTCTCTGATAAAATGAAAATAACCCCTACCTTAACTTGCATGATATTTTCCCTTAAGACTTGCCTTTGGCATGATAGCTATAAAATGCAGTCTGCTGATCATGGCTAAGCAGGTGACATGCTTTGACTATTCCTCCTCCCATTCTTTTCCTTTCTTAATCCCTTTTTCACAAATGTTACCACTAATTAAAAGTGCAATACATATAATTGACAGAACTCACTAGGTTGACTTGGTTGTATGTTGTATCCCTATTCTCTAGCCGTTGTGTGTTTCTATCTTTAGATGGCATAGCCTTCATGGCAAGAAGTGTCTCCTTCCTATGTTTGTATTGCACTCTGCAGAAGACTAATGTGTAGCTTTTAAGTGCCCCCTGAGTCTAAATGTGTAACAACAATTTCCCCATCAACACTGCATTTTAGAAAACTCTTAATCTCTCCATCAAACAAGTATGGGAAAATGTCATAGAAGATAAAAAAAAAAGTTACTAGTAGTCCTAGTTACAACTAGAAAAAACTGAACATGGGACACCATATAATGGGATCATTATATTTTTCTCCTGTCTCTCTCTATATGGGATCAATCATCCAATCTGAAATTCTAAGGTCACCCCAGCAACCTGAAGACTAAGTTTCCATATCAACAGCTGTAAATATATCAAATATTTGCACTGGATACAAGATAGCCAAGGGGGCTCTTTAAAACAAATTACCGATGAGGATAAACTTTTGCAATATTTCACTGTTATTGGAAGATTTCCATTCCCCATCTCCTTCATGCTAACTTTCCACTTTCTAAGTAGGATTTTGAGACATATTTCTAGAAATCAAAAAGGCCTTTATAGAGTATAGGAATGATGTTCAATATTTCATAATAATAGTGAAAGATAGCTTAATTACAAACAAGCCTTGCAAGTAAACCAATTTTAGATCCATTCTGTTCTGTCAATTTTAGGTAGATTCTGTTCATAGATGTGCCACCTGATTGAAGCATTTTCTCTGATATAACATAGCAGAACTTTATCTGAAATGTTTACTGCATGATTTTCAAAACTCAGTTTGAAAATTGAGCCCTTTTAAGGTGTCTCAGGATGGGCACCCAAAAATCACTAGTCACTCTTGCAAATCTTGGCCTTATTTTGTTCTTTACAGCAGTAGCCTAGAATGTTTACAATTGTTTTGTAAAAAGGTGATAATTTGTAGATCTACCCTAGAATTTTAAGCTTATGGAACTTAATTTTATTCATTTAACAAACTCTAGGTTTTTTTTTATCATAGACACAGAAAGTGCAATCTTTAAATTACTGTGTGGTGATTTTACTGGATAATGAAGAGAAAATTCTTTCTGTTCATTTTATTCTTAATTTGCCTTATGGTGCAGAGTTACTTAGTATTATAAGTTATTCTAGTGAGCTGGAAAAAGGGCTTTGCACTGTGTTCTACTTGCATGACCTCTTGTTTAATTGGTGGATGGTTCAGAGTTCCTAGTGTGTATTTCCAGCCCACAAAGTTTCAGACCACAATTTCTTTCAACTAAAAAGGGGCTTCCATGTCGAAGACTATTCATTACTTGTATTTGGACTTTTAAGATCTTTTACACAGAGAAAGTAGCCTTTAATGGGAGTATTAATAGAAAATGGCAGTAGCTTTCAACATTCTTGCTATCCTGCATCCACTACTCAAAGCAGAATGCTATCTTCTAGAAATATTTTCAGTTACCAGATGCTTAATGAGTTATTTTATCTCTCTTGGGCTACGAGTTGTTTTACGTTTAACCCACTACTGCTTATAAAATATGTCAATAATTGCACCTTTTCTTGTTCAATATCTATATCTTTACAACGGCTCAAATTGTATAGTGCAATAAACACATAAAGTAGCTAGAAAAGAGATTGCATGGATTTGCTCTGGACCCATTCTATATCTATGGATTTCTGGACCCATTCTAAATAGAGTTATTGCACTGATATGAAATGTGATTACAATTTATACATTGATTCCTTGATAATCTGAACTAAACCTTTTAAAGTTTTTTTTTTAAATCAGCTATTTTATTCATAGAGATTGAAATATAGAGTACAAAATTGCCAAACAAATTACTTTAATTTAGGGTTTTCAGACATTGTATCTACTCAATGTAAACCATAGAAAGCAAGGAAATTAATTGTTTATTCAACATTCCAGCTATACTCCACTCATCAATACCTCTTCTCAAACCCAACTTTCTCCCTTCTACTTCCCACAACTCACAAGTCTCCACCTTCATCCTGGACAAACAGTGGACACCTTTGAACTCAGAAAACGTTTAATGGATAAATCTATGTATAATGGCTGAGAATGGAGCTGGCAGTGATGCCAATAGTGAAGTTTGTCTAATACTTTCCATTATAAGATCCTATTTTTAGTTGCTTATACCTCTGGTTCTCAAAGCCGGTCTGCCGCTTGTTCATGGAAAGCCACTGATGGGCCGGGCCAGTTTGTTTACCTGCTACATCGGCAGGTTCGGCCAATTGCAGCTCCCACTGGCCTCGGCCCCCGCTTCAGGCCAATGGGGCTGTGGGAAGGGCAGCCAGCGCATCCCTCAGCCCTCACCGCTTTCCGCAGCCCCCATTGGCCTGGAGCGGTGAACCGCGGCCACTGGAAGCCGCCATCAGCCAAACCTGCAGATGCGGCAGGTAAACAAACCGACCCAGCCCGCCAGAGGATTTTCCTGAACAAGCAGTGGACCGGCTTTGAGAACTACTGGCTTATACCATTACCACACTTAACTATTTGGGCTGAAATTTTTCTTGCTAGATGTCTCCCTCAGGAAAGAAGTTAGTTCCAACAAAAGCAATTAAGCCATTTATTAGAATGAGGTTGGGACCATGTTAAGTTTTTTACACTGAAACTTCTGCATTTCCATGCTTCGGAGCAGGGTCTTGAAATTTGATAATAATTTCACCTTGATGTGAGAAAGATGTCATCCACGTTTGAACAAATTATAAACCTCTCAAAGTCTTATTTGCCCATGCTCAGGAGTGGGTTCTTAGAATCCAGGAGGAAAAATCCCTGAACATTTCACCTCTCCTGAGCATGCCCTTCCAGAGTTTTTTGCCATCACACTGAGCATGCTCCACTCTCATATCTGAGGATGCTCCAGCCTGGAGCTAAGCAGGGCTTTCGCTGAAATTGTGTCTTCTCACTGAAGTGGGCTGCTGTGGCACTGAGCACCTGAGAAAAAGACTAGGGAGACAGTCTCTCCAAGGTCTCAGTTGCTTCCCCGCCCCCCCCCTTTGATGTCCAAGTAGCATGGAAGAGGAAGTAGCCTGCCATAAATGCAGAAAGTGGGGAGGGGACTCCAGGGGCAGGATGGGAGATGGAAGTGTGGGCGAGGGGGAATAGGAAATGGGGAAACAAGATCATAGGGGGAGCAAACAGACTAGTGATAAGAGAAGAGAGTTATAAAAGCAAGGGGGTGGCAGATGAATCTGTAACCACTCGAGAACATTCTCCTCCAGAAACTTCTCTGTGACTCAGAATTTCTGGGTTCCAACAATCCTCTGCTGTCAGCAAATATCTGTGCTACCCACTGGCAAAGTGAATGGGATGACCCACATAAAGGATAATAGTTTCGTCCTGCCACTTACTCTGTTAGCTGAAGTGGTAGAGGTCTGGGCAGTACATGTAAAGGTTCTAATTCTGCTGATAAGTCACGTGGTTCCACATGCTGGAGTTTATTATTTCAGTGTTCTACTTTAAAAATCCAAATTGCATATATAAAAACTACATTAAAATAATATTGTGACATTCTATACCTTGGGGAAGCATCCTATAACCCCTTTATTCCTCATTTATATATAACTGTGATCTTGCATATAAAGCATACCGTGTGAGGTATCGGGGAAAGGTTTTGAACTGCTGAAAACCACTGTTCTATCTAAATATGTATATCTTTAGTGCATATGATTGTGTTGTATGGTTGTCACTAAAACATGCTGTAAGTTGGGGAATCAGCCAGATATTAGCTCCCCAGAGACAACAGAAAGGAAAGTAAGCAACGCCCAGGCAAAGTGTCAAACAGACATCAACAGCCATTGTCCAGCAAGGGAGCTACAAATTAATGACTCACCTGCATAAGACCACACCAAGGGGATTGTGTAACCTTGCCTGGGGACTCAGCAATGCCCACCAGACATGCCTGGATTTATGTTCTCCAAGCACATGGACTAAGGGTATAAAACAGAGCACAGTGGCCACATGTTTGAGCTTTTCTCCTCCCCCCACCTACACTTCAAGCAACAAGGACACTCTGAAGACTCTAGCAGAGGAGACTGGCCCAGGTTTAAGGGACAAACCTGTATATTAAGGATTGCAATATCCAATGGGGTTAGAAAAATTGACTAATCTAGATGTTGCCCAATCTAGTAAGGTTGAGAGTTTAGACTGCATGCTTATATTTTATTCGCTTTTGGTAATTAACTCTGACTTTTTGCCTATCACTTATAATGACTTAAAATCTATCTTTTGTAGTCAATAAACTTGTTTTACTGTTTATCTTTACCAGTGAGTTTACCTGAAGTGTTTAGTAATCTGTTCAGTTTTGCAAAAGCTGGTGCATATCCACTTTCCATTGGTGAACCAACTGTCATAAACAGATAGTTAAGGGTTAATGCCTCTTTTTCCTGTAAAGGGTTAAGAAGTTCACCTAGCCTAGCTGTTACCTGACCAGATGAACCAATGGGGGAACAAGATATTTCAAAAGGAAGGAGGAAAGTTTCCTTTGTTTAGAGTTTCAGTTTTCAGCCGGAGTGAAAAAGATCAAGAAACCAGCCTCTTATCAGAATAGTAAGTTTTAGAAAGGGATAAATAGGTTTATGTTTATTTCTTTGTAACCTGTCTTGTGCAATTAGAGGAAGAATCAGCTTGGGTTTTTGGGTATTTTCATTGGTGTAATTAAGTTTTTGCCCAGGGGAACATCCTCTGTGTTTTGAATCTGTTGTCTGTGAGAGTAGCTGGTATGCTAATCTCTCCCAGAGGGCTTTCTTTTACCTTTCTTTTCTTTAATTAACAGCCTTTTTTAAAAAATAACCTGATTGTTTTTTCCTTATTTTTAGATCCAAGGGGGTTGGATCTGGATCCACCAGGAGTTGGTGGGAGAAAGGAGGGGGGATGGCTAATTTCTCCTTGTTTTAAGATCCAAGGGGTTTGGATCTGTGTTCACCAGGAAATTGGTGAAGTCTTTCACATTGATCTTCATTTTCTGGGTACCTAACTTGAGATAACTGGGAACTGGTTTGCAGAAATGCTAAGCACTCACAAGTATATTTGAAATCAGTGGGAAATGCACATTTAACATGTAGAGTACTATAAAAATGCTTAATATTCAAAAATCAGACTCACTGGCATCTGCAACTGCACATACAAAATTAATGATATATTTGACAATATTGTTCTTAATGTGTCTGTGCCTCGGTTTCCTAGACAAAGGGGATGATACCATCTCACCTTACAAGTCTGTTGTGAAGATACATACATTAATGTTTGTGAAGCACTCAGATGCTACAGTAATAAGCAGTATAACACCCAAGAGGAAATTAATAATTCTGTATTCAAAAGAGGATTTGATGGTGTGCATTAATGTGATCCGTGGCTACCCACTGAATGATAAGGATAAACATAAATGTTAAATAACTATCCATTCAATGAACATCATGCATCCTGTGCACTGAACGATATAGCAGTTGTGATGTTATGAGTGTGATATAATATCTCATTGAAAGATGACAGGGCCAGAAAGAGTTAATTAACTCACAGACTGATCTGACCCATGACTGAACTTTAGAAACTGGTTAGGAAGATATGTAAATGAATAGAGCTTTGAAATGCAAGTCTGCATTGTTAGAGGTAGAAGGGTAGGTGTTTGCACAAGTCTTGTAATGTAAGAAAACAAGTCTTGTCTATTGCTTTAGCTTTGATTCAAAGATCAAAAAAGGAATATTAACATTTAGGAAGATACTTGAGTAAAATAGTATTATTGTCTATATGTCTCTCTGAAGGTTGTAGTAACCTGTATCTGAACTGTTTAATGGATAAATTACTCTGTGCTAATTGCCAAGATGTTTGGGAGAAGGGGAGTTAAGCCTTTTGTTTTATCAGGCCAAAAGTCTGCTGGAAATGTATAAGAACCCTGGGACACAATCCTGCTTCATCTCAGGGTATGGCTACACTTACAGTTGTACAGCGCTGGGAGTTACAGCTGTCTTCGTACAGCTGTGTAGGGAAAGCGCTGCAGTGTGGCCACACTGACAGCTACCAGCACTGCAGTGTGGCCACATTTGCAGCATTTGCAGCACTGTTGGGAGTGGTGCATTGTGGGCAGCTATCCCAGCGTTCAAGTGGCTGCAACGTGCTTTTCAAAATAGGGGGGTGGGGTGGAGTGTGACAGGGAGCATGGGGAAGACAGAGAGAGTGGATTTTTGAAGCTTACTCTGTTCTCAGCTCCCTGCCTTGCAAGTTCTCAGGACTGGAAGATACACGGCACCAACCTTCAATCATTTTAAAAGTTTTGACCCCTTCCCCCACCCCTCTCTTATTCACTAAATGCAAATTATGCACTCCTTAAATAGCCTTCAGACCACATAAGCAGCTGCTCAACACGGACTCCCCTCTCTCCTCAAGCAAACAGCTGTGAACATTCCCCTGCCTCGGCTCCTCACTAGCTGGAGCAAAGAGCAGCTGTGTTTGTGTTTTAGATAAGTAGCTCCGGGGAGCTCCGGGAGCTCGGAGTTCAGCCATTCTTCCGGTTTGTTGTGGACAAGAATTCTGGGATACCTCCTAATACCCTGGAGGCCAATAACAGCGCTTTTGGTGGCCACACTTGATGAGCAGTGCTGCATTACTAGCGCTGCAATCGTTACACCCCAAGCAGACCAGGTGTACAGCCAGCGCTGCAGCCAGGGAGTTGCAGCACTGGATGTGCCTTGCCAGTGTGGACAGTTACTAAGTTGCAGCACTGTAAACCCACCACCAGCCCTGCAACTCTCCAGTGTAGCCAAGCCCTCAGATCTGCTTTGGGTTTAAAGAGGGGGAAACCTTAAGCCATAAGGATTGAGATCCTCAATCACTCACTGGAGTTACCCTGAATATGGACATTAGAAATAGTCCATAGATTATAGTCCAAAAGGACTTTTGACAACTACAAGCTCATCTCTACTATGTATCTGAACCTCAAGAATTGAATTCAAGTCTATATGTATATTGATCTTTTAACCAACACTCTTTCTCTTTTCTTTTTTAATACATTTTAGCTTAGTTAATAAGAGTTCGCTATAAGCGTGTGTTTTTGAGTAAGGTCTAAGTTATAATTGAACCTGAGTGTGTGGCTGATCCTTTGGCTTTGGAAGAACCTTTTCTTTTATATGATGAGATAAGATTTTCAGTAATCATCATCATCATCATCATATGTTTGATAGGTGTGTCTGGACGGAGGCCTACGCCTGGGTATTTTAAGGGAATTGTGTTGTTTGGACTTCTGAGTAACCCAGGGGTCGGCAACCTCTGGCATGCTGCTCGCCAGGGTAAGCACCCTGGTGGGCCAGGCTAGTTTGTTTACCTGCCGCCTCCGCAGGTTCGGCGGATTGTGACTCCCATTGGCTGCAGTTCACTGTCCCAGGCCAATGGGGGGGGGGCGTGGAAAGCTGTGGCCGGCACATCCCTCTCCTGCGCTACTTGCCGCTGCCCCCACTGACCTGGGACAGCAAACTGTGGCCAGTGGGAGCCGCGGTCCGCCAAACTTGCTGACACAGCAGGTAAACAAACTGGCCCGGCCTGCCAGGGTGCTTATCCTGGTGAGCCGCGTGCCAGAGGTTGCTGACCCCTGGAATAACCAGTGAGGTAATACAGAGGTTGTTTTGTGCTGGTTGGTAAATCTAAGTATTGGAATATCCACCAGCTTTGGGAGTTTGTCTGCCCCATTTTGTTTGCAATTCACCCTAATTAAATGACCTCAGCTGGCTCCCCCGGGGAAGCATCGGCACAGCAGTCCAGTGGGAAAAAATTGTATATGACCGTGTAATTAAAGACTGTATTATAATGCATATATACATGAGAGTAGAGACAACCTTAATGCTTGGTCTGCCAAACTCTTGAGTGCTTGACTTTGTAACCTTAACATTCACTGAAGATATTTTTTGCATGTGATATGAATATAACGTTGGTGTGGCTTTAATAAATTATGATGGGTGTTTTCTGTGTGTGGTTTTGCATTGGTGTAAGTGGATCTCAGTGAGATCTGGTGTTGGATTGCAAATAATGATTTTTTCTAAAATAAAAATTCCGTATGGGTGATCTAGGTCAGTGATTGGTTAAAATTGATATAAATGGTTACATAGTAATTACAGAATTGAAATCTGATTATGCGTTTATGCATTGGTGCATTACGTTTATAGTCAGCGTTAAGACTGTCACTTGGTAGTTCAATAGCTTGGAGTGTCTTGGATGTACTGATGGTCTGGAAAAGATAGCAGCACAAATGGTGTCAAGTATCTCTCAGGTCCCATTCAGAGTTCTGGTTCACTATATCACAGGCTTCCTGATACAAGCATCTTTCTTCCCCAGGTCCTCCCAAATCTCAGATAAGTACTTGTCTCTTCAAAGCCCTGCTACCTCTGCCTGCCACAGCATACTGCCTGCTCCCAAGTCTATTTCCTTGATGACTGTGAGGCAGGCTAGCAGCATTTGAAAATGGAAGTAGCTGATGGATCTATGCTGTCCCATCATTTACATTTGCATAGCTCAAAAGTTATTTTTAGGGAAAAAAAGGGGCTGTGGAGCTCTGTTTAAATCTTTCAATTTCAAGCGGCCTGTGTCAGCGAGCTCATCTGCATGTGTGTCATTTGGAGTATGTGGGGAATGAGGATGAGTAACTAGAGGAACCCGAAGTATTATGAAGAAAACAGGGCAAAATGCCAAAGCAGGCATTTACAAATGTTTTCTCTGCAAAAGTTTGTAAATATTTCACTAAAAGCAACTCCGTAGAACATTCTGTTATCCTCTAAAGAGTTATTGTCAAAATTTGGTGACGAATCTATTTCATTAAAATGGGAAAGAAAGGGATTTCCGTACTGCTTTAAGTGTAAATCTGAGCACAGCCTGAACTATGGGGTTGTTAACCACTACTCCATAAGAACTAATGTAAACTCCTCACTGAGGTAGAAAACTAACAATATCACAGGACTTGATTACATTTCAATATGTCAAATATTGGTCTGAGAGTTTATTTTAAGTACATCCGTAACTAGCTGCCCATTAAACAAGCTTTGGCAATTCCTCTGTTGATTATAGATTCATAGATTTTAAGGCCAGAATAGCCCACTATGATCATCTTGTCCTACATAACACAGGCCATAGGACTTTCCTGATGAGTGAGTATGACTATTTACATGTATGACACACTAATCAGCTGACAGGATGATGAGGCAATGGTATAGTCACTTCCCTGCCACTAGAAAATGGAGTCCAGTTTCTGAAATATGTAAAGTAACACTACATATGTATACTTATTTAGAACCCTGTATGAACTGTGCATGAGTGTATTGGAATATATTTATCTAGCTTCCCTTTCCTGTTTATTTCCATGCTTTTAAATACTTACACGTTTCCTTAGTATACCGACATGCAAGCGATAATCTTAAATTAAAATTAAGAGGTCTTTTTGTTCTCTGTTAATATTACAATAGTGAATAAAAAATATTCTAACTGAACTTTGTTTTCTGCAGCTTTCTGGGTTGCCTTACCCCTGAGGTCATTGATCACTGGTCTGTCTCAATGCCTTTGTACATCAAAGATGTTGTATCTGTCAGCACTTTGCTCTGGATTGCCCAGCCTTTTTGCCTCATGACTCATAGACTCATAGACTCTAGGACTGGAAGGGACAGGGGACTGGAGGTCATCGAGTCCAGTCCCCTGCCCTCACGGCAGGACTAAATACTGTCTAGACCATCCATAATAGATATTTATCTAACCTACTCTTAAATATCTCCAGAGATGGAGATTCCACAACTTCCTTAGGCAATCTATTCCAGTGTTTAATTACCCTGACAGTTAGGAACTTTTTCCTAATGTCCAACCTAAATCTCCCTTGCTTCAGTTTAAGCCCATTGCTTCTTGTTCTATCATTGGAGGCTAAGGTGAACAAGTTTTCTCCCTCCTCCTGATGACACCCTTTTAGAGACCTGAAAACTGCTATCATGTCCCCTCTCAGTCTTCTCTTTTCCAAACTAAACAAACCCAATTGTTTCAGCCTTCCTTCATAGGTCATGTTCTCAAGACCTTTAATCATTCTCGTTGCTCTTCTCTGGACCCTCTCCAATTTCTCCACATCTTTCTTGAAATGCGGTGCCCAGAACTGGACACAATACTCCAGTTGAGGCCTAACCAGCGCAGAGTAAAGCGGAAGAATGACTTCTCGTGTCTTGTTTACAACACACCTGTTAATGCATCCCAGAATCACATTTGCTTTTTTTGCAACAGTATCACACTGTTGACTCATATTAAGCTTGTGGTCCATTATGACCCCTAGATCTCTTTCTGCCATACTCCTTCCTAGACAGTCTCTTCCCATTCAGTATGTGTGAAACTGATTGTTCCTTCCTAGGTGGAGCACTTTGCATTTATCTTTATTGAACTTCACCCTGTTTACCTCAGACCATTTCTCCAATTTGTCCAGATCATTTTGAATTTTGACCCTGTCCTACAAAGCAGTTGCAATCCCTCCCAGTTTGGTATCGTCCGCAAACTTATTAAGTGTACTTTCTATGCCAACATCTAAATCGTTGATGAAGATATTGAACAGAGCCGGTCCCAAAACAGACCCCTGCGAAACACCACTTGTTATACCTTTCTAGCAGGATTGGGAGCCATTAATAACTACTCTCTGAGTACGGTTATCCAGCCAGTTATGCACCCACCTTATAGTAGACCCATCTAAATTGTACTTTCCTAGTTTATCTATAAGAATATCATGCGAGACTGTATCAAATGCCTTATTAAAGTCTAGGTATATCACATCCACTGCTTCTCCCTTATCCACAAGGCTCGTTATCCTATCAAAGAATGCTATCAGATTAGTTTGACACGATTTGTTCTTTACAAATCCATGCTGGCTATTCCCTATCACCTTATCACCTTCCAAGTGTTTGCAGATGATTTCTTTAATTACTTGCTCCATTATCTTCCCTGGCACAGAAGTTAAACTAACTGGTCTGTAGTTTCCTGGGTTGTTTTTATTTCCCTTTTTATAGATGGGCACTATATTTGCCCTTTTCCAGTCTTCTGGAATCTCCCTCGTCTCCCATGATTTCCTAAAGATAATAGCTAGAGGCTCAGATACCTCTTCTATTAACTCCTTGAGTATTCTAGGATGCATTTCATCAGGCCCTGGTAACTTGCAGGCATCTAACTTTTCTAAGTGATTTTTTACTGGCTCTTTTTTAATTTTATCTTCTAAACCTACCCTCTTCCCGTAAGCATTCACTATATTAGACATTCCTTCAGACCTCTCAGTGAAGACCGAAACAAAGAAGTCATTAAGCATCTCTGCCATTTCCAAGTCTCCTGTTACTGTTTCCCCCTCCTCACTGAGCAGTGGGCCTACCCTGTCCTTGGTCTTCCTCTTACTTCTAATGTATTGATAAAAAGTCTTCTTGTTTCCCTTTATTCCCATAGCTAGTTTGAGCTCATTTTGTGCCTTTGCCTTTCTAATCTTGCCTCTGCATTCTTGTGTTATTTGCCTATATTCGTCCTTTGTGATCTGACCTAGTTTCCATTTTTTATATGACGCCTTTTTATTTTGTAGGTCACGCAAGATCTCGTGGTTAAGCCAAGGTGGTCTTTTGCCACATTTTCTATCTTTCCTAACCATTGGAATAGCTTGCTTTTGGGCCCTTAATAGCGTCCCTTTGAAAAACTGCCAACTCTCCTCAGTTGTTTTTCCCCTCAGTCTTGATTCCCATGGGACCTTACCTATCAGCTCTCTGAGCTTACCAAAATCCGCCTTCCTGAAATCCATTGTCTCTATTTTGCTGTACTCCCTTCTACTCTTCCTTAGAATTGCAGACTCTATGATTTCATGATCACTTTCACCCAAGCTTCCTTCTACTTTCAAATTCTCAACAAGTTCCTCCCTATTGGTTAAAATCAAGTCTAGAACAGCTTCCCCCCTAGTAGCTTTTTCAACTTTCTGAAATAAAAAGTTGTCTGCAATGCAGTCCAGGAACTTATTGGATAGTCTGTGCCCCGTGGTGTTATTTTCCCAACATATATCTGGATAGTTGAAGTCCCTCATCACCACCAAATCTTGGGCTTTGGATGATTTTGTTAGTTGTTTGAAAAAAGCCTCATCCACCTCTTCCACCTGATTAGGTGGCCTGTAGTAGACTCCCAGCATGACATCACCTGTGTTTTTTACCCCTTTTAGCCTAACCCAGAGACTCTCAACACTTCCATCTCCTATGTCCATCTCCACCTCAGTCCAAGTGTGTACATTTTTAATATATAAGGCAACACCTCCTCCCTTTTTCCCCTGTCTATCCTTCCTGAGCAAACTATACCCATCCACACCAACATTCCAGTCATGTGTATTATCCCATCAAGTTTCAGCAATGCCAACAATGTCATAGTTGTATTTATTTATTAGCACTTCCAGTTCTTCCTGCTTATTACCCATACTTCTTGCATTTGTATATAGGCATCTAAGATACTGGTTTGATCTTGCCTCCCAGCTTTGCCCTGACCCTCCTTCCTCTCTGCCATTATAGCCCGTGCTCCCTCCTGTTTCCAACCCATCTCCCAGGTCTTGTTCCCCACTTACCTGTGAGGTTTGCTCACTTGTCCCCATCAAACCTAGTTTAAAGCCCTCCTTACTAGGTTAGCCAGTCTGTGCGCAAATAAGGCCTTTCCCTCCTCGAAAGGTGAACGCCATCTCTGCTTAGCAGTCCTTCCTCGAATAGCATCCTGTGGTCGAGGAAGCCAAAGCCCTCCTGGCGACACCATCTTCGCAGCCAGGCATTCACCTCCACGATGCATCTGTCTTTGCCCGGGCCCCTACCTTCGACAGGAAGAATCGAAGAGAATACCACCTGTGCTCCAAAATTCTTAACCCTTACTGCCAGAGCCCCGTAGTCACTCTTCCTTCTGTTTTGGGGCGATAGCACACTTCCTCCATGCTTCAGATCCTAGCTTTATTGCATCAGTGCTGTGTTTTGGCAATTGAATCGGCACAGTTTTAAAGCTGAAGCACTATTCACTTAATACTACAGTGTAGGTTTTTCTTTTTCCTTCTAGAATGTCTGTAGCCTTGACCTCTATAGAGGAAGAAATGGTAACTGGTCACATATCTTCCCCAGGACAAGTGTCTTGAGTTTTGAAAAATCATTCATGAGGGCATGGTCTTAGCTGAACAAAATGTTTGATTGGTTTTTCCTGCATGCAGTATTGCAGCCTTAGTGATGGAGGCTCACATATACACCTGAGATTGAAAGTCTCCAGTTTTCACCAGTAAGTTCAGGAAAAACTTAAAGAACTACCCTATACTATGGTGAATCTATTTTAAGGAGACCTTTTCCTGTTTCCTAAAGGAAGCAAAGAAAAGTGTATATGTGCCATTGATTTCCTTTGGGCTAGAGTTCCATTCTTCAGCCTCCTCTCACAAGGGAAAAGAAAGGGTCTTCAAAGACTGACTTTCATGTCAACACTCATCTCCATCACAGGCTATTTAGACTCACCAATATAAAAAAAAAAGATCAAAAACTTCCTTTTTATGAGCACCATAAACTGTTTTTGAAGGGTTACTGGGCAGATAGCCAGCCAGGATCCCTCTATCAAAGAATGGCAGCCTTTTAACCTCCATGCCCCCTGGTTCCATAGATCATGAATGCTGTTCAGGGCTAGAAGAACAGGTTTTCAAAAATCCCTCCAGATTTTCCCGCACTCCAAGAATGCTCTTGGCCACAGCCTTCTTGGAAAGAGATGCTGCAAAAAATCCAGTCCCACGCAGAAAATCAAGCCCATGACAACAGGAGAAAAAATGAAGATTTTATTGCAAGTACTTTCTAATGATCAAAACTATAGAAGGGCTGTGGCCTATCTGGGATCTTGGGAACCTGAATCAATATCTGGCTTTAAAAAATCCCATCCAAGATGGCTGTTCTGGGAAACATGACAGCTTCTTCTATATCAACACAACTAGCTATGCCTTCAGATATTTGCACAGACATAGGGAAAAATTTTGAAGCACTGGATGTACCTAAGGATATGCAGGCATAGGGTTTGATTGTAGCTTGAGCAGATATACCTGAGCTAGCACAAGTCCTGGAGTAGTGAAACAGCAGCAGCAGCACAAGCTTCACTGTGGGCTGAACAAGACTACCAGAGTTGCTAGGTAATTACTCATGCGGCTAGCCCATGCTGAAGCATGCACTGCTGAGGGTTCACTGCTCTAGGGCCCAACCTAGTTAGATTAAAGCTAACTCAGGCAGGTAGACACGCCCTTAGATTTTGTTATTAGAGAAAAGCTGTACTAAATTCATGTTTTATTTTCTGGCACAACATTAATCCCATGTATTTTCATGAAATTCTGCCCTTCTTCCATTATGGTAAATGGATTACATTCTACTCTATTGCTCCACTCAAATAGAGAATGCTTTGGAGACAGTAGGTCACAATCTGTTGGACTCCACCTACTGTGTGAATAGATTGAGGACTGAATTTATTGTTACAGTCATAAACTGCTATAATCTCTTAATATTTAGAAAATGTCTTCTATGCATTGTACACTGCATAAACGCTCAACTTTCCAAACAGCAATCTTCCTTTGGTTTTTCATTACTGCTAATTATTCTTAGAGAGGAACTCATAGTATAGCATGTGCTAAATCACGGGCAACTGCTTAATGTTATTTGAAGACGGAAGAGAGAGATAGCAAGTGGCCCCTGTGGAGACTAAGTACCAGAATGTTTGTAAAGATCATCTGTCTTCTAAGAGCTGCTAAGGTAAACACTCAAATGTCCAGAAAAAATATCCTGCTCTACAGTATTCACCAGATCAAATATCTCTTTGGTTGGGGAAAAGTCCCATAAAGATAACTTTGGTCAGATTAAATGAAATATTGCTTACATTATTTATTTCATACAACTATAAACTTCATCTCCTGTTTAACCATTGATGGCCATTTTAATATAGTTGCCTATTTTTTGGAAAAAATCTAATTTTAAGCCAAGTGGATCTAAAGAACTCTAAGGACTCTTTATTACTTAGAAATGTACTTTTGTCATTTCAGCTGAAATATTCTGAACACTCTAAATAGCTATACATTGCAGATTTAGTTCTGCTTTCATTCTGTTTCCTTAACATAGTTTTTACCCCCATAATAGTGTCATATGACTGTTGAAACAGGTCTATGAAAAGGCTATCTACTCCAATCTCTTTCGTGTGCATATGGCAACTGCAGAGCAACTTTTTTATATATGCAGTTGTAGGTCCATAAGCCATTTCTAGGTCTCCTCTGTGATGTTGTGGATATCAACCATTTCACCTTTAAATTAATATTTGGGGCACAGCAGTATGATGTGTTTGAATGTTCTCACTGCAGCCACATGCAGCGGAGTCTTTGATTCTCCACTTGTGCATCAAATAGCTACATTGTCTATGGTTTGTTGTTGTTCTATGGCAGGCTGAAAGCAGGAGGAAGGCTTGCTGCATCAGTGATAATGTGCTTGTGCAGACTTTTTGCCATTCATTGGCTGGATCCAGAGACACGAGGTGGTCACCAGTGGTCCATGGTGGTTTTCATGATTTCAGGTGTTGTTGGGGTATATTGTCCATAACCTGCCAGATGCAGAGTTCTAGGTAGTCTTTGGTGCATTTAAGTTATTGTGCTGTGGCTCTATCTCAACTGATATGTGGAGGTTCAATATTTGTGAATACAGAAAGCCACAGTAAGTTCCCTTGATGATTTGCATGGTCTGATTTAGCTGCCTATCTACAAGTCAGGTATGACAGCTTCTTGTCCACACCAGTGCACAGTACTTTACAACTGAGTACACAGGTCAAGAATGACATCAGATACGTTGGTTTTAGGTTATAACTCACTTTCACTACAAAATTCAACTCAGTGTTTTGTGTGATTCTGTTATCAAGGTGGAAAGTAGAGACTACCAACTTGCTTGGATTTGGTCTCAGCTGCCACATTTGGAAGCACTCCTCCATGATCCTAAGGTCAGATGTAAGGGTCACTTCAAGTTTTTTAAAGCTACAGGCCTGAGTTGTGAGTGCTCAATCATCAGTATATGCAAAATTCTGTGCTATCGATTCGTGCATATTGCTCATGTGGATATTAAGGAGTTTTGGAGATAGTACAAAGTCTTGTGGCAGCCTATTATTCAAAATGTGCACCTTGCTGTTTTGACCTCCAAAGTATATGCACATTCTTCAGCTGTTATGCATGGTTTTCAGCAGTCAGAGAATCCACACAGAGCAGATCACTTTGTCCAGTTTCAGTAGCAGTCCATCCTCCCAGATAGGTCATATGATGCTGACAGATTGATGAAAGTGGTACTAATCTTGAGTTTTCATTTGACTCTGGCCTTGATGTTTGTAGTGAGGGCCAGTACCTGCTTGCAGCAACTTCTATGCAGTTAGAAACCAGTTTTCTGCTTCAGTAGACTGACATCCACAGTGGGCCTAATTCAGTTCATAATCACATATGCCATCACTGTGTAGCTGGTGCTCAAGAGGGAGATTAGTCTATAACTAGAAGGGTGAACTGCAGGTTTCTGCAGAATTTAGGAGTAAAATAACCTTGACTTCTCTTCTCATAGGGGATGCCACCCATCTTCAATATGTTGGTGAAAGTGGCATTGTCTATGTCCATGTCAGTGGTTCCAGGTTATACGGAAACTTGGGATAGATGCCATCCTTTCCCACTCTTTTCCCCAGTTTTGTAGGTTCAGTGACTTCACTGATCTCTTTACTTGCGAGCAATTCAGATCATTGGGACGATGGAGCTCATGTGGACATCACCTGCCAGAGTTGTTACTGGACTTGTCTGCTATACTGTTTATCCTCTGGCTGTTTTGCTGTCCACAACAGTTTAGCAGTGATGGCATTGACTTTCACCTGCACCTAGTGGCATGTGTGGGATTTGCAGTCCCCAGATGTCTCAGCAGGTTCCAGGTGCATCTGCTCAAATGTGTGAACTGCTTCTACACATTCAAGCCACCATGACATAGTCCCATAACATAGGGGAAGTGAGTAAAATGCATACCTAAACAACAGCAAATAAATAATTGATATCTATTGATATTTGTGAGTGTTGTAAAGATATTAAATAAACTTTAAGTAAACACACTTCATGTGGGGAAAATGATCAGTGCAACTGACATTTGAGCTCTGTGTAACAGCTGTGAGCATCACATGCACTACGTGCTGGTGAACAACTTGTGCAATATAAATTTTTCTTTAAAGAAAAGGGGGAAAAAGCTCTGTAAATGCAGTAAATATTAGACCATCTAAAGAAAAATTTGAAGGCTTGTTTTCCAGCGTGTTAATGGAGAAAATTAGACGTAATATTGGCAAGTCCAAAAAAAGGATTTTCCACCAGTTTCTAAGACCTATATGTTTTTTGTTCAGATGGAACATCAGCTTTATCTTTTGGCATCCTAGCTTCTCTGGCTACTCCTTCCAAGTGACAGGCCTGCACCAGTATTTCTTTCAGAGTGGAATCCCACAATTCACCCTAATTTTAGAATGGGTCCCCAGGTCACAACACCCTTATTCACCAGCCATGAGCCCTCAGCAGGTATGTGATGAGTTATATAATCCCCAACGGTCATGGAACATTTTAGGAGAAATTCTGGGTCCCACTCCATTGTACCTGCTTTAGCTGAAGGAGGAGTTTAAAAGAGAGCCAGACAGCTCAATAAGAGGGGAAAATAGCAGATAGGGTAGGATAGGATGGATCTATCAGAGATCTCCTGAGTAAAGGTACAGCGGAAGCCCTTGCTTCAGGAAATGGGGTCTGTAAGGAGGACCCCTCTGTAAGTCCTCCAAAAGCAGAGACTACCTTGTCTTTAAGGATTAACTTGGATTGTTTGTGATACTATGATCACACCCTGGACTGGGAAAGTAAGTGGTAGTAAGTGGCCCAGGGAGTCAGCCTCGGAACGCTGTTGAATCCTTGATATTGCTGCCTCTACCTCTGCCCCGGGGTTGGAGCCTGATGGAGAGAGAGGGCCCAGACTCCCCTACCAACCATATTCCTGTAAAGCAGAAACAAACTTCTTCTCTCCTTTCTCCCTTCCTCAGAGATAAGGGGGGATAGAGACATTGTAAGCACCAAGGCAAAGATGCACGATTCACAAGGTGAACTTTTCCTTTTATGGGGATATTGGACATATATATTTTGTGGGACTCTGTTACCCTAAGGGGGCAGATTTAAGTGGAGACTTCGTCAGAAGGCTGAGTCACTACCTACCAGAAGAGGGAAAGCTGCAGGACCAGAATTACAGCTGGTATGGGATGCTGGAAATGGAGGAGAGCTGGGACCCAGTGACCTAACTATTAGGTGGCACCACTGATAAGCCCATCCTATCACAAAGTGCAACTGGCTTTGTTCCTCACAATGGACTTCCCTTCAGGAGCCTGTGATCAGTCTGAAAATGTAGTGACGTGATACAACATCTCCAAAATAAATTTGTATTTATCAATAGGAATATAATCAACAGATGAAAGATTAAAACAGGAAAAGCCTATTTTACCTAAACCTTAGTCTTTCTTTGCCAGCTTAGGTATTTCCCACTTCTCTCAGGCACCCACCCTCCCCAGCAGTTGAGCTGAGAAATAAAATCTGCACCTCTTTCCTCTGTCTCAGTCCAACCGTCCGTAAATATTCCCCCCCTCCTCTTGAGGTAACAGAAAGTTTTTTTATGCATTCCAAGCTCTTTTGTCTATCTGGGACCCCTAAACCTGGTCTGTCTGTTTTATGCAACTTACCAAGAGGATCGGAAGTAGATTTCCAGCAGTGGATTTATTGTATTGTCTGTTATCCACCAGAAGTTGAGTTAGATCACTGTTTGCCTTCCTGAAGATGTGTAAAACCATCTGGGACTGAGTTAACGAATTGCTCCCATATAGCAGACAGCATGATAACAATCACAGCTGGATAACCCTCTGTCTTGGATAGTTTAGCCACAAATCCTGCATCTTGGCAGGGGGGTAGCCTAGATGGCCCTTGGAGTCCCCTTTAACTCTATGAATCTATATAGATGAAGACAAAAACAATATTTTTTTTAAAACATCAGATATTGCCTACATTTTTCAGGTACTATATATATTAAAACTTTTTTATGATAGCATTAATCAATGGTTTATAACTTTGTGGAGTTCCTGTATGTACTAGTGCATGAAGAGCAATTTATGAAACTGCTTACATAACATTATTAGCAGCCAGTAGTCATTAAACAGCATATATACTAATATTCATATATTACTGAGCAGACTTCTGCAGGGTACATTATAAATTGCAGAACTCCCCAACAAATGTCTAAAGAAGTGCAAGTATGTTGATTAAACTACTGACAGCAAAGGACTAAAATCTCCATGAATTGCAAATAAAACTTCAAGAAAAAGTATGTATAAAGCTGTTAAGATGTAAACTGAGCTATAACACATGCATTAAGATGGAAGTGAGCTTGCAGAGCTTGGACTTATGTTAAACTTTATTTTTGTTCTAAATTCATAGTAAATGTACAGTGGGTGCCATTAAAATCTTGTTATTTACTGCTGATGGTAGTTAAACTTCCTGTGGTATTTGCGGTACTCTCCATTCCAAGCATAAGAGAAATGCAAATGCCTCACTAATGGTAGATCCCATAGTGTGATAAATGTCAAGACTTTCACAGTGCACTGTAATCATTATAGGTCAGATTCTGGTATCCTTGCTCGACTTGATTAGCATCTTATTCTATGGGTAGTTTGATTCATTGACATCAATGGGGCCACTTGTGATAGTATTTGGTATAAAAATATAGGAATCTTTCCTGTAAAATCTAATTCTGTGATGAACTGTGTCTGAGCTGTCTGAAGTCACTTCCACTATAGTCTGCTGGCTTTTTTTATTAATTTGGCATTTTTCTCCCACTTTTTAACTCTCCAATACAACAAAACCTGCAATGTATATTAATTTAGTGTTTTCAGAAGGCTTTTCTACTGGAAACCAAATTTATTTTCTACTATAGTAAATACCTTGTCATTCTTAGTTTGATATCACTTAATTCAAAATTCACTTTATATAATTTATTTGAGAACATATTTCAATTGCTTTTGAAGTCAATGGGGAGACTCCTGTGAATTAAGTAAATGTTGGACTGCTTCCCAACTGTCCCCCTACTTCATTTTTTGTGAGCCCAAAGCAGAAGCTAACTACTGGGATGTGGGTCATAGGGTGGAGTTCCCGACATGAGGCTGGTGAAATTCACTCTAGCAGAGTAGAGATCATGCACAACTTCTTCTTAATTCCATATAGAAACTTGCACAATCACAGAGTTAATTATAAGAATAATTCACAAGATAAGAGATCCAGCCTTAAGGTTCTTGCAGCACCACATGTCCTATCCCCTTGAGTGTATGCATTACCGGAGGTTCCTTTATCACACAGCAGGTGGATGCAATTCAGCAAATACAATACATAAATGAAATACAGAATATACTAATGCAAAGTTATGGTTGACATTTGACATACACAAAAGTCAGCGAAGTCAAAGTTATGGTTCCCACTGAAACCGTATTTCATCCCCCTTACATAAACAAATTCCTTAATAGACATAAGCAGAGTGGCTCAGTTATGGTTTCTATGGGAACTGTAACTCTGAATAGAAATTTGTCATTTTTCTGTGTAGAACTCTCAGTATAAGAAATTGCCTTTATTAATAACTCCATTTTCTTGGACACCAGGAACACATCCATAAAAGTGGCACAGGTACTCTGTAAAAGCATAGAGCCCTACAATAATGTTTCCCTGGTACATGAACTGATAATTTAAGCTTTTGTAACTGCTAATCTAGGCTTACTCATTCTATTTTAACAGAAGAGCTTCTGTTCTTAGTCTCCAGAGCCTGCCTTTGTCTGTAGCCCAATGGAGCTTTTGTTGATCCAAATGCCCAGAGGCTCCATTGCTAACAGCATGCACGACTGCATGGCAGGAAATGGACACAGATGGGACAGATACCTCAATGTTTAGAAACTTCTCCAATATAATATATCCTGAATTATAAGATGTTCTGAATGTGAAGTATCTGTGCAACTGAAGGAGTTAGGAGTCTGAAAAATGCATAACACAAAGAAGTCTAAAAAAGACCCTGTGATGCTGAGCCAGCGAGGATTAAGCTGCCTGCAGGCTGAGTGACCCAAAATCAACCTTTAAGGATATATAAGTATTGAAATGGTGATCAAGGCCATTCCTTGTAGCAAGTTAGCAAAGTCATGTTAAATAGACTAGAGTTCTTGAAAGGTAGGCTTGTATTGTTAGAGAATCAGAAGTAGATACTAAGGCTATATCTACACTGCAGTTTTGTCACCAAAGTTTATGCTGCTTTAATCAATGTAATTAAACCACTGTTGCATGTCCACACAATGCTCCTGGTGTTGGCAGGGTGCATCCACACTAGCAGTTCTTGCATCAACACAGACAGCAGTGCGCTGTGGGTAGCTATCCCACTGTGCAATTAGCTGCAGGATAGGTTGGGAAGGATTTACAATGTCTCATGAGGCAGATACAGCATCACATGATGCAGGTTTCTGAGTTTCATCGTTCTATGTCAGACACTTTTCAACTGTAAAAGCAGCAAAGAATCCTGTGGCATCTTATAGACTAACAGACATTTTGGAGCATGAGCTTTCGTGGGTGAATACCCACTTCGTCGGATACATGTAGTGGAAATTTCCAGGGGGAGGTATATATGGGCAAGCAAGCTAGAGATAACAAGGTTAGTTCAATCAGGGAGGATGAGGCCCTGTTCTAGCAGTTGAGGTGTGAAAATCAAGGGAGGAGAAACTGGTTTTGTAGTTGGCAAGCCATTCACAGTCTTTGTTTAATCCTGAGCTGATGGTGTCAAATTTGCAGCTGAACTGAAGCTCAGCAGTTTCTCTTTGAAGTCTGGTCCTGAATTTTTTTGCTGCAGGATGGCCAAATCAACATACCCTTAGAGTCCCGACCAGGGTTATTCTATCTACTACCCAACATCCACAAACCCAGAAATCCTGGATGCCCCATCATCTCGGGCATTGGCACTCTCACTGAAGGACTGTCTGGATATGTGGACTCCCTGCTCAGACCCTATGCCACCATCACTCCGAGCTATCTCCATGACACCACTGATTTCCTGAGGAAACTACAATGCATTGGTGACCTTCCAGAAAACACCGTCCTGGCCACCATGGATGTAGAGGCTCTCTACACAAACATCCCACACACAGATGGAATACAAGCTATCAGGAACAGTATCCCTGATGATGCCACAGTACAACTGGCTGCTGAGCTCTGTGCCTTTATCCTCACACACAACTATTTCAAATTTGATGACAATATATATCTCCAGATCAGTGGCACCGCTATGGGCACCCACATGGCCACACAATATGCCAATATTTTTAATGGCCGACCTGGAACAACGCTTCCTCAGCTCTCATCCACTCACGCCTCTTCTTTACCTATGCTACATTGATGACATCTTCATCATCTGGACCCATGGGAAGGAGACTTTGGAAAAATTCCATCACGATTTCAACAGCTTCCATCCCACCATCAACCTCAGCCTGGACCAATCTATACAGGAGGTCCACTTCCTAGACACCACGGTGCAAATAAGTGATGGTCACATTACTACCACCCTATACCGAAAACCTATCAGCCGCTATGCCTACCTTCATGCCTCCAGCTTCCATCCCAGGCACATCACACGATCCATTGTCCACCGCCAAGCACTGAGGTACAACCGCATCTGCTCTAACCCCTCAGACACAGACCAACACCTACAAAATCTCCACCAAGCATTCTCAAAACTACAATATCCGCATGAGGAAATAAGGAAACAGATCAACAGAGCCAGACATGTACCCAGAAGCCTCCTACTGCAAGACAAACCCAAGAAAGAAACCAACAGGACTCCACTGGCCATCACATACAGTCCCCAGCTAAAACCCCTCCAATGCATCATCAGAGATCTACAACCCATCCTGGACAATGATCCCACACTTTCACAGGCCTTGGATGGCAGGCCAGTCCTCGCCCACAGATGACCTGCCAACCTGAAACATATTCTCACCAGTAACTGCACACCGCACCATAGTAACTCTAGCTCAGGAACCAATCCATGCAACAAACCTCGATGCCAACTCTGCCCACATATCTACACCAGCAACACCATCACAGGACCTAACCAGATCAGCCACATCATCACTGGTTCATTCACCTGCATGTCCACCAATGTAATATATGCCATCATATGCCAGCAATGCCCCTCTGCTATGTACATTGGCCAAACTGGACAGTCTCTACGGAAAAGGATAAATGGACACAAATCAGATATTAGGAATGGCAATATACGAAAACCTGTAGGAGAACACTTCAGCCTCCCTGGCCACACTATAGCAGACCTTAAGGTGGCCATCCTGCAGCAAAAAAACTTCAGGACCAGACTTCAAAGAGAAACTGCTGAGCTTCAGTTCATCTGCAAATTTGACACCATCAGCTCAGGATTAAACAAAGACTGTGAATGGCTTGCCAACTACAAAACCAGTTTCTCTTCCCTTGGTTTTCACACCTCAACTGCTAGAACAGAGTCTCGTCCTCCCTGATTGAACTAACCTTGTTATCTCTAGCTTGCTTGCATATATATACCTGCCCCTGGAAATTTCCACTACATGCATCCGACGAAGTGGGTATTCACCCACGAAAGCTCATGCTCCAAAACATCTGTTAGTCTATAAGGTGCCACAGGATTCTTTGCTGCTTTTACAGATCCAGACTAACACGGCTACCCCTCTGATACTTTTCAACTGAAGTGTGTGTGTGTATGGGGGCAGGGGAGACAGACAGTGTGTGTGTTGGGGAAGTGTGTGAGAGAGTGTGGGGTGGGGAGTGTGTATTCGAGAGAAACAGGGTGTGTGTTGGGCGAGAGTGAGTGTGGCCGCATGTTGTCTCTAAGTTCAGACAGCTGCCGGAAGCAACTAGCCCTGAGGCAGGGGGAGGAGAACACTCTGGACATCAGTCCCACCCTCTTTGCCTGGCTCTGCACAACACAGCAGTCTCTCTCACACACATACACACACACATTCGCCCCAGCCTGTCTGCCTCTGTGTTCATAGTGCGGGAGAGAGCAGGAGCATTCCACATTAATGATTTGCTCCGTATTGTCAGAGCTCAGCAGCACACTCAGTTGTCAGAACTTCACAGAGCTTTGAAAGGGAAGGTGCATGCCTGCAGGCAGATGAGTTCCAAAAAGTGAGCAGTTACAGTAGGCATTGTGGGATACTGGCTATAACAAATGATGGTGTCTATACTGTTGCTTTGCTACTTTAGGTTTGCTCCAGAAAGCTTTATGCTTCTCATAGAGGTGGTTTTATTTTGTCGCCAAAACTGAATAGTTTTGTTGCCAAAAGTGGCATTGCAGTGTGTATACCTCTACTGTTTTGTCTCTAAAAGCTGCCTTTTGGTAAAAAAAAAAAAAAAAAAATCTGTAGTGTAGACAAGGCATAATTGTATTTCTCTGTATTTACCTATCTTTTGTTAGAAGTTTAATAATGTAATCTAATAAGCTTGCTTGTAGATGTTAAACTTCTGTTCATGTCTATGATATTTTGTTAATTTATTCTATCAATTCAGAGAGCAAAAGGGGATATTAACATGTAAATGGTACTTGTGGTGTAATGTTAGGTTTCAGAGTCGCAGCTGTGTTAGTCTATATCCGCAAAAAGAACAGGAGTATTTGTGGCACCTTTGAGACTAACAAATTTATTTCAGCATAAGCTTTCATGGGCTACAGCCCACTTCATTCAATGCATCTGATGAAGTGGGCTGTAAGCACGAAAGCTTATGCTCAAATAAATTTGTTAGTCTCTAAGGTGCCACAAGTACTCCTATTCTTTTTGTGGTGTAATGATATCATAGCCTTTATTTCTCTTTGATGTTTGTAGTAAACTACCGATGAACTGTTTGAATGGTTAATTGATTATGCTAATGAATACAACTAGTTATCAGTGTATGTCTAGAAAATCAAGATTTGTTTCAAAGCCTGTTGGACTATAACCTATCAAACTGATTCTGGAAGGACTTTCACAAATCAATAGCTTCACCATCTCTACAATGAAACTGATCTAAGAACTTTAATCATATCTTTAAGTGTAGTGATCTTTTAACCACTGTAACTCTCTTATTTATTTATTTTTTAATAAATCTTAGATTTAGTTAATAAGAATTGACTATAAGTGTGTATTTGGGTTAGATGTGAAATATTCATAGAATATCAGAGTTGGAAGGGACCTCAGGAGGTTATCTAGTCCAACTCTGTGGTCATAGGGGGACTAATCCCCAAATTGCTCCCTCAAGGGCTGAGCTCACAATCTTGGGTTTAGCAGGCTAATGCTCAAACCACTGAGCTATCCCTCCCTCTGTAAGGCACCTGCTCTAGGTGAGGTTTGAACTCACAACCTCAGCATTGCTTAGTCTAGTACTGCCTTATAAATACTGTGCCCTAACCAATTGCACCACATATTCATTGACCTGATGTATAATGTGTCCTATCTCTTGGGATTGGTGGAACTTTATATATGGTGAATAATGATTTAAATAACCCTCACTATGTAGACTTGGCTGTCTGGGCAGAAATCAAAGGCTGGTTAAAGGGAACTGTATTTTGGCTCCTTGCTAACCAGTAAGGTATTACAGAAGCTGTTTTGTTACTGGCTTGGTGAAATTCTAAGTCTAAGAATAACCACCAGTTTTGGGGATTGTCTGCCCTATTCTTTTCTGTTTGCCCTGATTGAGCATTCTCAGTATACCCCCTCCAGCGACTATGGTCACAGACTTGAACATATTTTGTTTCTGAGGGGCAAGGGGAAACAGATTAACAATGTATAGAAAATAGCCATGGAAACATAGGGCCTGTAGACACTACCACTTATGTCAGTATAACTTATGTCCCTCAGGGGTGTGAGTAAGATCAGGGGTATGAATAAGTTACACTCACCTAAATGCCAGTGTGGACAATGCTATGTTGGCAGGAGAGCTTCTCCTGCTGACATAGCTACTGCCTCTTGCTGAGGTGGTTTTATTATGCCAAAAGGAGAGCTCTCTCCCATCGGCATAGAGCGTCTTCAAAAGATGTGTTACAGTGGAACAGCTGCATCAGTGCAGCTGCGCTGTTGTAGCGCTTCTAGTGTAGACTAGCACTAAGTGTAGTCTGTTTGCAAGGAAAAAGCTATAGTACATTTATAAAAAACCCAAAATATTAAAGGAAAACAAATATTTACTATTCAGAATATCAGGTGATAGTTAAGATTCTTGCAACAGGTTCTCAGTAGTCTTTTTTTTTGCACAGTTGTATAGCAAAGCGAACTTTCTCACCTCCCACCCTTATATTTTTGCAATTTTATCTATTTAAATTAAACAGATTTATGATGCCAGTTTCAAAATTTTGTTTTTTCCCTTACTTTGACTAAAGTGGAAACTTTAACGTGGAACATAAAGTTTTTTTTTCAGTTATTGTTTAATGCTGTGATTAGTCCAAGAAGCATTTATGCCATTATTGCATTCATTAATGTGACTAAGGAAATAAAAAGCATACATTATTTTTGTAGTTTAATTTTTTTGTTTTTTGTTTGTTTGTTTTGGGGAGTATTTAGTTCATTGTGAAACATGGTGGATTCGAGAGACAGAGATGTTGATGTGAACTTTTTTTCTGGTTTTCCTGTGTGGATTTTCACTTTGAGTTTTGATTTAAATGTTGTGCAGGACAGTTTAAACAAATTCAAAATGAAACTTAGCATGACTTCCAAACCACTAAGCAACCCATCCTCAACAAAAAGCTTGCATAATTTTAAGGAAATCTAGCTTGAATTTCAGACTTGGGTTAAAGATTTTGCACAACTCCAGTGTACATTATTTTTAAAAAAGAAACTTTATCATGTATTTTGATAACTAAGGGAACAACATAGAGCCACAGCCGTGTAGTGAGGATAAAGCCATCCTTACTCCCACCATAGAATTAGTAACTTACTGTTGTTCTTTAATTGCAGCTAACTCATGGTTATATTCTCTTCCTAGTTTAATAATAGAAATTATGTCCATAGATATACAAAGAGAGTGAGATAATATCTCTTATTGGACTAACTTCTGCCAGTGAGAGAGACAAACTTTCAGTTTATACTGAGCCCTTCTTCAGGTCTGGGAAATGTAATTAGAGTGTCACAGCTAAATACAAGGTGGAACAGATTGTTTATTGTGAAGTACTTAACACATATTTAAAAAGACCATTCAAAGTGAAGTGACCCATTAATACCCCTGAAGTCATGAGAAGGAAAGGTGGGGTGTGAAGGAGAGGAACCAGCTGGGGAGTGGGGTTGTTAGTGGGTTATAGAATCAGAGAATAACTGGGTAGGAAGGGACCTCAGGAGGTCATTGAGTCTAACCCCCTGCTCAAAGCAGTACCAATCCCCAGACAGATTTTTGCCCCAGATCCTTAAATGGCCCCCTCAAGGATTGAACTCACAGCCCTGGTTGTAATAAGCCATAAATCCAGTGTCTCTATTCAGTCCATTATTTTTTGCATCTGGTAAAGTTATGGATTGAGAGACATAAACAATTGGCACACATCTAGCTAGACTGTAAAAAATTACCATAAATGTATATGATAATACAACTCATCCATGAAGAATGAACAGAGCAGCAAGAATAAAGGTGTATTTAAATTTCAATAAACTAATCTGGGAATGGGATTGGTCTGGAAAAAATAAGATTGTAAGAAGTTTTGGAGCTTTGCTTCTGATAAGTATACACAAGATTTATCCAGACTAGCAAAACTGTGCTGGAAATCTCATGAGAACAGGCTTTCTCGTGAGTTTTATTTTACATTGGCTACCAGAAAAAAAGGCAATTTATTTATCAACACTTATTATATTAGCTGTCTGAGAGACTGATTCTGTTTATAGGCATTTGGATGGCACTCATCACTGTAGTCTGAGTGTCTAGACATTGAATAGTAAATTACTGCATTATGTTAAATAGCATGGTGTGCTAAATATTGGCAAATGCTGACTTTTATGATGATTCTAGTAAGGCCAGAAATACAGAGATAAGTCATTTTGTGAATTTGGCACTTTTCCATATGTTTCCTGGTACGTGAAGCTATCAAAAGATTAACCAATGGTGATTATATATTTGAAACTACAAATAATCTCTTCCTTGTTCATGTTTTTAGTGTTGCCTTTTTTCTTTGTTTTTAACCTTCTATTCACATCTTTGTATTTGATGACTGCCCTTTGTCACTGCACTATGTTTTCCCTTTTTTCTAATATATTTTATCTGTTGTTTCTCAGTTCATCCTAACTTCTGCCAAAGTTCCTTGTAATAAAATAACTCGCCTTTCTCTTTCTGTAAATCCAAATAAATACATAAATATTGGTCTTGTAATTGTGTTAACCAGACCTCTAGAACAATGGGACATTGAAATTATCCATATAAAATGGAGTATATTTAAGTATGCATTCTTTTGTTATCACCCAAGAACATACTGCTGCATGGTAAATTGCACAGATGTATGATAGATGTTGTTTTTTACTTCCAAATAACTAATTATTTGTTTAACATTGTAATGTGCTTGTCACTATATAACACAGAACAATAAAGTCAGACCTTGGCGCAAGGTGCTTAAATTCTGAAGGCAATCTCATTCCAAGGATGCTGGTCCTCCACAAATGCTAACTGCTCCACTGACCCTATTCAGTGAAAGAAGCATCTCTAATGTGCTTTATCCCCTCTACCAACCTTCCTGAAAGTACTCCCATTTAGCCTTCAGCATAGAAGTTCCATTCCACTACCCTCACATTGTACCTCCTCTGATGTGACTCCCATGTGTCCTTTGTTCTTGGAAAAGTACCCCATAACTTGTCTCTTAGCTGTTATCTCCCTGCTATTCCATTTCCCTTTTTACCTCACAATGTATGCCACCCTGTAGCCCCTTACCAGTGGTTGCTTTCACTCTCTTTTTGTCTCCTCACTGCTGGATCCAAATCCTTGACTGAAACCCTGCTGGATTCAGCGGCTGGGACCCTTTTGGACATGAAATCTGGCCTCAGTTATTTCTCAGCTACAATAAATCCTAACTAAATAAACAGCTAACTGTCCATAGGTGCTGGAACTAGTGGTGCTGAGGGTACTGCAACACCCTCTGTCTTGAAGTGGATTCCATTATATGCAGGGTTTACAGTTTGGTTCAATGACTCTCAGCACCCCAACTTTAAAAATTGTTCCAGTGCCCCTGTAACGGTCATATTCCCTGTGCTAGGAACACCCAAATTCATGATTCTAACAGTAAGGGAAATATGATTGCATGTTTATTCAGCATCATTTATGTATCTATGATCTCAGCCATTTCTCTAAACCAGGCCTGTTACAGACATTTGAATGGGAATACAAGGACCTCAGAGCCCCAGATGTATAGTTGCCCCCTTTGGGACTCTGAGGCCTTGATAAAAACAAGCAACATGTTGATAATCAAATTCTAAGGTACTTAATTTTTAACTTGGCTTACTGCTTAGCTTACCCTAAAGAGTACAGTATGGATGTGAAGTGGAAACAATGCAACACAGACAGCACAGTAAAGTGACATGTGCAGGCCATAACTTCTATTTTAAATTATTACCTAACTGGGGTAATCACCCCATGCTACCTGGCTGGTGTGATAGAGTGCAAACCTCACCTGGAAAAATAGCCCCAGTATACCACAAACCTGAAGGTGAGGGCCCCCTCTCAGTCCTGCCCAAGGACTCTGACTGGAAGCCAGAGTCATCCTGACCTGCTCCCCCACTCCACACTTGAGATAGGAGAGCTAAGCTGACCAGGCATTGGGGCACATCCCTTATCCAGGGAATGCCATGCTCAGCACCAATACCTAAGCACCCAGTGGGTTACAGGGATCTCAATCATGTCCATTCTAGCCCCCTTTACATTCTGAACCCTACCAAAGTTACACAACTGTAATGTAAGCCCCCAAACCAGATCTCCTGTATGCCAGATGGAAGCTAAAATAACCTATACAGCATTTTGCCGTATGGGAAAAAATTCTTCCAGACTGCCAAACTGGATCACCAATCACCAGAGATCCAGCACATAGTTTAAGGGTGGGGCTGAAACAAGGAATCCACAATGGCTATTTTTCATAATCAGTAAACAGCAGCAAGAGCCCTTTTTCTCCAGGCAAGAGCCCATCACCCAGCCCCAGCAGCACTACTCAATGGTAGCAGCTCCACACATACAATGAAAGGGAGGGGGAAACAGAGGGAGCATGCAGAGCACAGCCCCAGCTGGTAGTTACATACTATGCAACATACTCTTCTTGTCATCCAGATTGTCATCTCAAGACTTGCCAAAGTTCTGGAATGCCGTTGGATCCCTATTGTGCAATGATCTGTATAAAAGCAAGCTTGCTATGGGACCAGGGCATTATTTTGTGTACAGTGGCATGTTATGCAGCTCTCAGAATATTTGGGAATCCTGACTGGAGGATTGGCAATGAGTTTAGCTTTTCTGGTAGAGGAATATTACATTATAGCAGGATTATTCACACCATTAAAAAAAAAAAAGCTTACTAATGTTTCTAAAAAAGTGTAAATTGTCTATCCAATGACTACATATCACCAGAAGCTTCGCTTTTGCCATCATAGCAATGTCTTATGTGTGAAACCACTCAGTTTTGCATCATAATTCTCTCTAGAGGACCACTTGTAGGATAATGCTTTAATGTTATGCAACAGTAACGTGCTGAAGTGGTCCATCATTCAGTTGTTAATCATGTATCTGGACAGAACTATGTCAGAAAGCATAGGCAAGAGATTCAACATTTTAAAATGGCCAGCTATGTTATCTTGAGCATATCTTTAGTCATGAAAAAGTATATTTTATCATAATTAAATCAACTTAATAGAATGTATCCTGAAAATAAAAATAAATGCTTTTTGGTCTCGTACAATTGCTTAAGTAGTTTACAGAAATAGTATACAGATTGACAGCAAATTGATACTCAGGCAAATTTGTTTTGCACAACTGCAGTCAAGAAGATTGCCCTCTGGATGTGTATTGAATGGAATGTTAGCTGATGTAGTCCCTAAAGAAATTAGTGAACTAAAATTATTTGACAATATGACTATGCAGACCATGCAACCTTTTCAAATTGTTGTTTGTCTGAATTCTAAAATGAGCAATCCTCTTTTAAATATCATGTAAAGATAATGTAGTATGTCTTCCACTCCCTCTGGAGGAAAATGTATCTCTTTGTCTATCAGTGTTGCTCTACATCCTAATTTAGTCATTCCTGAGAGAAATGTGCCTGAAAAGATATAAGTACTAGGGACTCTTTGTATTAAACAAAGTCAGAACTCTGTAGCAAGTTTTTGAGCCTTTTCTGGGATGGTGTAGATTAGCTAAATGACCTTGTATTCACACCCTGTCAACAGTAGGTTGCACCTTACTGTAAAGTTCCTGGACAAAGCTTCATTAAAATATAAATCTTGACCATACTCTTTCAAATATACCTAGTGACTATGAATACTGACATGCAGATTACAGAATACAGATATATTAAATGCTTCTGGAGACAGATCGTACAGTGGAAATCCTATTCTACGTTTAAAGTAAAAAGTATATCACTACTTTCATCACCTGTTGGGAACAAAAGAATCACCATATTGTCCTGTATTAATCCAGGTATCCAACAGTATCCTATTCAAGATGCTTCAGAAGAAAATGAACATTTCAGTGAAACAACAAGATTGTGGTGTGATACTATTGCTTTGAGAAAAGAGAGAGGGCAATGGTTTTCTGTTCTGAATTCATTTGATTATTAATTTATACTTTAAAGGATGGAGGTTCATAACTCATGTTGATTAGGAATACAATCTGAAGTGCAGTTTCTATCTTGATAAATAGCTAATCCTGTTTTGAATCTTTCTAAACTGATGCCATACTATACTGCAGTTCCTGAGGTCAATATTGTGTTGTGTAAAGTTTTGATTGTATAACCCATGCAGGCTCCTCTCTAGTGGCTGGTCGACATCAGACGATAAGATTTCTTCTGCTAACAGCTAAAGGAATTACTCCTTCACATCAAGCAATAGAGGCTTATCATGCTCAGGGACCTTGGATTCAAACCTCACTTACAGCAAGAATTAAAAGCATAAGTTAATGTGATTTAGCTAACGGAGTAGCACTTTCAGCTGGTGGCAATAGTAGACTTTTATCTTGTGTAGACCAGTCACTAGAGGGAGACAAAGTGATGCATTACGTTAGTGTAGGTTATGCTTTCTGCAGCAGAGAGGCACCCCACAGCATAATTCAGTGAAATAAGAGATGTTTAGATTGGAAAATGTCACAACAGTATGGCACTGCAGCTTATTTTGAAATATAGTGTTGTCTGAGATGAGGAAGCCAACGTTAATGAAGTAGTATTTTCAAAAGAGTAATTATTGTAATCCTCACCCTGTTATACTTGGCAAGCTAATGAGGCTTGCAAATGTATAATTTGTGGCACATATCTCATTAGCTTTGCCTTTGAATATCACTTCCTGCATTATGGAAGGACAAGTTATAAAGTCTACAGGATGAAATATCAGCCAATGAAAGCTTTTGCTTCTTGGCTTTAGAGCATTGGGAGAAAGACCGAGTGGGAGTTTCAAGAGGTGGGTAACTGGTTGAGGGGCAACTCTCTATTTTAAAATGTTTGTGTGATTAGCTATTTGAATTTTCATTACAAAAAGTTATTTTAAATCTCTAAAGGGGAATTGAAAGTCTTCCAGAGGAGAATCCCAGCTGTAATTGTATGTTCTGTAGAAATTTAATTGACTTGTGTTACCCGATTAAACCAGAAGAACAGGCAAGTCTGTATTCCTATGAATTTGCAAAGTGGCTTTGGTTGGAGAACAGTTGCTGTGTAAAACAAAAGGATCATTTTTAAAAGATGCTGTGAATTTATTTAACCTTCAGGGTGAATGAAGTTCTCAGCCACCCTAAAATGATCGAGAAAGTTGAATGATTTTACATTTTATTTTTCCTTCTGTTCAAGCCTATGTTTGATGAGGATTTTTCAGTGAAGGATGTTTTTTGTAAAGTGGTTGTATCCCATAAGTGCTTCCTCACCCATAATTTTACAGTTATAGTATTTTATACCATTCCATAACCCAAAATCAACTATAGCTTTTTAGTAAGGGTTACTTTTACTTTGGAGTAAGAGAATAATTACATTACAAGAGCAAGTAAGGTCTCCAGAGGAGACCAGTATCTGCTCTGTAACAGACTATGTCTAAACATGAAATGGCAACCTGTCTCTGGAGATAAGAGTCCTTAAGAGATTTAAAGGTGCACTAGACCAAGAAAGGCCTAACTTATAAATACACCACACAATCAAAGGGCAAAGAAGGGAAAATAGCTGAGAGAATTCATTAAACATATTGCCCTAGATTCACTAAAGTATTTAGGCATCTAAGTCTGGATTTTGGTGCCTAAGTCCCAGTTTTAGGCAATGCTGCAATGCACAAAACTCCTTCTGAACACTGTAGATGCCTACACTCACTAGATAGCATATCAAATCCTTTCTCTCCCTCAGGTGGAGGGGGAACTTGAACCAGAGATCTTCCACATACCAATTGAGTACTGAGAGATCTTCCACATACCAGGTGAGTAACCACTAAGCTAAAAGTTTTGAAGGAGCTAGAGTACCTCCTTCTCCTCCATTTTCATCATGCAAAATGGCATGGACTCCTATCTCCAAAGAGGGTTTCTGGCTGAGAATTGCTAGCATCTATCTCTATGATAGGGATGAGTCTTAGCACATAAGCCTCTCATCAACAACTCCCATTGGCTACTTTAGGTGGTCCCCTGCCTAGCATGCTATCATTTATGAATCATAGTCAGAGGTGCCTATCTCTCTCCATTCATTGTACAGGGAGCCTAGGCACTTAACTCAGTCTTTGTGAATCAGTGATTTTCTAGGTGCCTGAAAATAAGGTGTTGTGAAGCTTAACCTCAGCGACGAGGATTCCACAACTTCCCTTAGAAGCCTGTTCCAGAACTTAGCTACTCTTATAGTTAGAAAACTTTTTGTCGTATCTAACCTAAATCTCTCTTGCTGCAGACAGCCTATTGTTTTGTGTCCTACCATCAGTGGATGTGAAGAACAGCTGATCACAGTCTTCTTTGTAATAGTGCTTAACATAGCTGAAGACTACCCGGTCCTTCCTCACTCTTCTTTTCTGAAGACTAAATATGCTCACTTTTTTAATCTTTCCTCTTAGGCCAGGTTTTTGAAACGCTTATTATTTTTGTTACTCTCTTCTGGATTCTTTACAATTTCTCCATGTCGTTCTTAAAGCGTGGACCCAAAACTGGGCACAGTACTGCAGCTGAAGCCTAGCCAGTGCTGAGTAAGGTGAGACAATTACTTTCCATGTCTTACCTATGGCTAGGGTGACCAGATGTCCTGATATTATAGGGACAGTCACAATATTTGGGGCTCTTTCTTATATAGGTTTCTATTACTCCCTACTTCCTGGACCGATTTTTCACATTTGTTATCTGGTTATCCTACATTTAACACTCCTGTTAATATACACCAGAATGATATCAACCTTTTTGACAACTGCATTACATTGTTGACTCATAATCAATTTGTGAACCACTATAAACCTAGACCTTTTTCAGCAGTATTATCACCCAACCAGTTATTCACCACTTTATAGTGTCCATTGGAATTTTCCTTCGTAATTGTAGTACTTTGCACTTGCCTTTATTGATCTCGTTTTATGACTGAGTCCATGAGTATTTTCAACAACAAAGAGGCTGCGATTCCTTGACTCTAATGTAAATAGAGGGGCTAACTCCCCAGACAGAGGAAGGGTTGTCTGGCGCTTAGGGTTCTAGCCTAGGACTCACAGCACCTGGTTTGAGTCTCTCCACTCACATAGACTTCTGTGTAACCTAAAGCAAGTCACCTAGCCTCTTTTTGCTGCAGTTCACTATCTGTACCAGGGGTTGTCAACCTCTGGCATGCAGTTTGCCAGGGTAAGCACCCTGGCCGGCCAGGCCAGTTTGTTTACCTGCCTCGTCGGCAAGTTCTGCAGACCGCAGCTCCCACTGGCCATGGTTCGCCATCCCAGGCCAATGGGGGTGGCAGGAACCCGTGGCCAGCACATCCCTTGGCCCGCGCCTCTTCCCGCTGCCCCCATTGGCCTGGGATGGTGAACCGCGGCCAGTGGGAGCTGCGGTCTGCCGAACCTGCTGACACGGCAGGTAAACAAACTGGCCCAGCCAGCCAGAGTGCTTACCCTGGCAAGCCGCGTGCCAGAGGTTGCAGACCCCTGATCTGTAAAATGGGGATTATAATGATTCCTTGGAGGTGTTAGGAAGATAAATACATTAAAGATTGTGCAGTGCTCCTACTCTAGGATAATAGGGGCCATATAAGTAGCTTGGATAGTTGTTTGAAAATGTGTTTTTTGTATTTTCTTGGTCAGCTTCTGCAGCAGAACAACATTAGTAATTAGAAAAGAAAATGAGTGAAGTATTAAAATTCAGCTAAGAGAGAAACAATATGTACGACAGATTTGATTTTAGATATAAATCACAGGAGTTGAGTTTAAGTGCTGTGCTGATTGACAATAATAGTTCAGCTTATAAAGGTAGTTTAGCTATGGGGCTCTTTTCTGATTTTATATTTTTAAAGTACTTTGTCAATTTCACACAGAATTTCTTAAGTCAAAACTCAGAGGGGTGTCTTTAATTAAAAGAGCACATTCTTCATTGTTTGCTACCTCATTTTCTGAAATGCATGCAGGAAGGAAAAAAGACCCCAAACCACCCCCACCACCCACCCATCAGGATGACGACAATGAAAACAATAAAATAAACCCAGCTCAGCAGCTGAAAATTGGAAGACTGCTGACACACATGACACTTAACTTCATGTGTTTTGTAGTATGACTGAAGTTAACTGCTATGCTAATTTTGTCATGCAAAAAGCCATTTAGTTTACCAAAACTTGTACAGTTCATAGCAGGTAGCAGCTGGTGAGGGTAGTTGAAGCTCTCCAATATCTGAGAATGTTAAAATCAACTGGACAATGCATAACTCTACTGATGTGTTTTTTTCTAGACACTTGTCACATACCCACATTCCTCAGTGAACAACATGATGCTGCTGAGTTCCATGTAAAGCACTTCCAGTAGGGTAAAATTTTACAAATGACACACATTAAAGCTTAATGTATCTTGGAAAAACCAATGCAGAATGAAATACTTTTTCTTACTAGTGATAAGCGAAGTTCTGTATTTCAGGCAAAATAAGAACTATTTTAAACAGTCACTGGTCATAAAAAAATTGTTTTTATATTCATGAAAGTTTTATTCTGCCACTTCATGTTAGGTGACCCACTGAACAATACAAATCCCTTCTCTACCCCACCATCACACACATCTGGAGTAGAGCATCTAATGGGAGCTGCTAAGCCATTAGTTGCTCAGCAGATAATTTTGGGGAGTGGTTGGTTTTGGGATGGAGGCAACTTGTGTCTGTACTTCATTAGCTTCTTGTCTGGCAGTGGATAATGGCCACCAATGGCTTCCCCCCAAAGACTTCTTCTGTGGCACAGCTTGATGGCATACATCCCTTCAGGAATCTCTTGCTTTCAAGAGGAGGGAAACTGGTAACTGTAGCATCTCTCTTTTGATTCACCAGTTCCTGAAAAATGTTCCCTCCATCACAAGGAATAAAGGAGGATGGGGGAAAAGATCTTGTCTCACTGCTGGCCATGTCTGTGGGAGATAGGTTGACAGATAGCAAGTGTGAAAAATCGGGATGGAGGTTGGGGGTAATAGGAGCCTATGTAAGAAAAAGCCCCAAATATCAGGACAGTCCCTATAAAATTGGGACATCTGGTCACCCTAGTGGGAGAAAGGGAAGAGGGAGACGCTAGAGAGAGTTAGTCATTCACCTGACTTCCCTGCATGAAAATCAGTGGGCATGCAGAAGTCTAGGTCTATTGGGGATGAATGAAGAGGTTCAGCTATGGAATTTTTTTTTTATTGGGGGGAATGGGGAAGAAGATTTTTGAGGAAATGGACAAGAGGCCTTCTCTAAGTTGGGGTGAGTATTTATGGTTTGGGATGGCTATATGAATAGAACCTGAATTCTGATAGCTTTGAATGTCTCGTGTCACTATTTTTTAATTCAGTTGTTCTGTTAACACTTTTTCCATGTCTTTAATTTTATTTCACTGTTAATGATAGAAACAAAGCAAGAATCATTTAAAAGGGAAACATTAGCAGTATTTTAGCTCGCATCAAAAGTGAGCAGAAAAAAAACACTCAGAGGCAGATTCTCTGCTGGCATAAATTGCCCTAACTCCATTGAAGCCAATGAATGTCACTTACTGCATTATGAGAAGGGCAAATTATATCAGCTGAGGATCTGTTCCTGAATGTACAAACACTCCATAGCACTATAGGTTGTAAAACCTGGCTTATTCCATCTTTACCTTTAAAAATCAAATATGGTTCTGATATTATCAATAAGTGATGCATTTAGAACAAGATACACATCAAAATATGGAAGAAGTGAAAGCTGATATGGGGCTCTTTTCTTTAGAACTTTCAAGTTTTCAGTTTCAAGTGCTCATATTTCTGATGGCAATAACATGGGAATAAGCAAAAAGGGTTCAGATTCAGCCTCGCATGTGCAGGATAGAAAGAATTAAGGTTTAAAATTGCTTTTGAACCTTGTAGTGAGAGATGTTTGTTTGAAAGTAGCTGTAGTAGAGTAATAAAGAATCATTAAGTGGCTAATTAGTTAGCCAACTTTCAAACTAAACAGTAGTAAAAATAAATGATCTAGATGGATGAATACATTACTAATCTTATGTGTACAATTTTTAGAATAAATTTTTAAGTAATGAATGGAAAAAGTAACCAAATGGACGTAAAAACAATAAGAAAAGTCCATTAAATTACAGCATTTACGTTCCCTGTTTTCATACAAGATTAGAGTTTTCTTTGATGGGATGTAATGCTATGCTTCATTATCTGTGTTAGAATTTCCATAAATTTCCATTTCTGTTACAAAACAAGATAATCCAAGTGATTGTTTAGAGAGGTGTCAGTATTGTTTACTCATCCTTGTCTCTATCCTTCTTTCAACCAAGAGACAGAATTAAAATGCCAATTTAAAATTTGATTTAATGTTTTTACTCCATGCTTTCAGTACAGCGTGATATAGTATAATGCTTCTTACAAAATCCAAATAGGTTTGGTAAAATGTCTTCATTTTAAGTTTTTCACACTTGAAAAAGGAAGAATAAATGAAATGAAATTCACTTAAATCTCTTCAAAATTTTTGTCACAGAAGGGTTATGAGACATAAAAAACTAAATTGCAGATTTATTCCATATACAGTACAATTAAGATACTAGTATAGAACCTAGTGGAATTAAGGTACCATGACCGGATCATTTGGTCCTTTTCCATTTATTTTAGTGGGAGCAGGCACCTAAATACCTTTAAAAATCTGGACCCTTATTATTATTTATTTCTACTATAGAGTCTAGGTCTCCTGGTCATTTGTGCTAGGCGCTGTGCCTAAACCCAATAAAGACAGTCCCTGCCCGAAAGAACTTATAGTCTGTCCATTTGATGAGACAACAAGTAGGTAAAACAAATAGAGGAAGGACAAGAATGAAACAATCTCACTAGCTTAATAAGCACTAGTGTAAGCTCATGCCGAGCCATTGTCATACCAGACAGTCTGAGAGACTCATCTAAAGGCTAGGAGTGAAATCCTGTCCCTATTGACGTCAATTGGAGTTTTGCCACTGGTTTACATAGAGCAAGGATTTCACCCTACATTTTTAGTTAGTCCTTACTCTGTCAGAATCCCATAGATATTGGGGCCATAGGGGGTCTTTATTACCCCTTTCTTCCTCAGGGAAGATTTTCTCATTAGCAGCCTCTGGACTCTCTCAGCAGCCACAGTGAAGATTGCTGAAGAATGTATTATGAAGGTTCCTCCCATTCCTAAAATACAGAACCTTGGTAGAATGTCCAGAGTAGGTTGAATATAATCTTTGAAAGAGACTTGATGCTTCAATGCAATGTGTGGCCTGTATGCTACATGAAAGGAAGCTGGCCAAGCTCCCACCCTTGAAAGTTTTTCTTGCAATTTCCTTCATTCCCATGCCTGAGCATAATGAAATTAAGTTGATGTGAGTTATTGATGCACTCTGTTTAGCAGAAGCATTGCTTCATTTTAAAAGTCCAAGTTAACTCCTAATACAAATGAAAGTTAAGGGAACAGAAACATGTATGTCATGTGATACAAGATGCATACACAAAACAGATGACACTTACGTGCCCCTTTTCAAGGGTTTTGGATAGTCCCACATTTGAGCAGAGGACAGGCAAGTTGGACATGACCTATGACTAAATTCTCACCTGTTCATTTAACTGAAATTGTGTGTGTACAGAGCCGCTGTACACACACAATTTCAGTTAAATGAACAGGTGAGAATTTTTTCACATTTAGTTTCAGTCAACTTCAGAATTATACTGCTAAGATTGATTACATTAATTCATATAGCTGAAGTCTGAGATTTCAGACTGCTGTGTCCCAGCTCTTCTACATGTTAGACCCCCAAGTAGGGCCCCAGGGCGATGGGTGCTCCGGCCTCCACCCCCCAACGGATTTTTCCCCCACCCCCCAGAACTGCCACTGGTCACGTAGCTGCTCAGAAAGCAGAACTTGTAACAGGAAAAAGCAACCTTGTGGTCGGCCGGCCTGGAGGGACAAAGTTCCCCTCACGACGGTTGCTTCCTGGGTAGGGATGTTGGGGCCCGACTGCCTCCCTTGTATGGGCATATGCCACTCGCGACCCCCCAATTGGCTTATCACAAATTATGACGACAAATTTGCTATATATTGCCGGCCCCCTCCCGGGGACAGGCGGAGAGACCTCGAATTCCCGTCGAAACCGTATCCAGGCCTGATCAACCTGAAGAATCTCTCTCGGCTCACGCGTTTCCTGAAGCCTAACCGCTTGTCGGCAGTAAGGAAACTTTTGTGGTTTGTATGTGTAAGTAGAATTAGCTGTTAAGTATAACTGTGCTGCTAGATAAGAGGCAAAGACTGATTCCAGCCGCCCCAAGGCTCCTGCTAGGGGAAACCCGTTGACCAGGAAACCTTGAAAGCAAGGGGGACCAGTCGAGCCTCACAATTTGTTTAGGGAAATTAGTTGCTGCATTTATGATTACTAATAGCACCAATATCACTTTTACTAACCCCTGGAACGACCTGAATAATTACTGGGACTTGGAAAAATATCAGGGCCAGCTTCTATTTGTAATCGCAGTATTTGTATTATTTGTTTTGGTAGTATATTGTAAGCCCAAGCTGTAACTAATCGTGTTGTTCCTTATCCTTACCCGTAATAACTCATTTAATAAACCCCCATTTTTTAACACTACGACTGATTGCTTGCGTCATCCCCATCGCTACACTTGGGCACTTGTCACCCCCCCCCCCGAGGGCATCCAGTGATCGAACCTCCGCCCTACCCCAACGCTCATTACCCGGTAGATAACGGGCACCTGGTAGCTATATTGGTGGAGCGAGGGGCGAGAGCAATCCGTGATCAACACTACAAAGCAGCTCTTTCAAACAGCCTTAGTTTGTCTATCAGTCAGATTTCAGATAATTTTAACCAAAATGTATCAAGAATAAAGATATGACTCATAAAATACAATATACATTTATCCATACTGTACACCAGGGATCGGCAACCTTTGTCACACAGCCCTCCAGGGTAAGCGGGCCAGTTTGTTTAACTGCTGCTTCCACAGGTTCAGCCAATCGCGGCTCCCACTGGCTGTGGTTTGCTGTCCCAGGCCAATAGGGGCTTATCCTGGCGAGCCGCATACCAGAGGTTGCTTATCTATGCTGCACAGGGCCAGAATGGTTTGTTTACCTGCCACATCCACACGTTCAGCCAATTGTGGCTTCCACTGGCTGTGGTTCATCACTCCAGGCTGATTGGGGTGGCGGGTAGCCACGGCCAGCACATCCCTTGGCCTGCACCACTTTTTGCAGCCCCCATTGGCCTGGAACGGTGAACCACAGCCAGTGGGACCCGCGATCGGCCGAACCTGCAGATGCAGCAGGTAAACAAACACGAGAGAGTGGCTAGGAGATGGGCATGGAAACCATTCGACTTTATTTCCTATTTTGACAACTTTTCTATTAATCCTGGAATGGGAATGAACTGAACATTGACCTGGTGAGGCTGCACTTGACAAACTGTTGAAGACCCCAGAATGACAAAAAGGAGGCACTAGACTGGGAAAATCCCTGCAACAGCACACCAGGAAAGGAGACCTCTGTAGGTGAAAGACTTGATAACCAAGGGAAAGGAAGAGAAAGTAGAGAAGGAAAGCGAAAAAAAAAAAAAAGAGGGGTGGAGTGGGGATAAAATTGTTTTAATTCAGTGAAAATCAGTGAAAATTTTCAAATGAAAAGAGAAAAAAATGTTTTGTTCACAGTTGTTTATAGAAAATAGTTTGTATTTCTGACCAGCTCTACTAATCTCTGTTGAAAATCTTGGTGTAAGATGTAATGTATAGGATATATGTTTTTGGTGTTGGGACATGTGAAAAAATGTTTGCCTGTCTAGCAAGGAAAGAGAACTGACACTGAAGCAGCAAATAAATACTCTTCAGTTTAAGAGTTTGTCTGTGAACCTGTGTGTTCTGGGTAGTGGAAAAGAGTCGCTCTACGCTTGGCCAAATCATACAGTAAATCTGCGACAGAACCGGGAACAGACCCCAGATCTAAATCGCAGTCCAGTTTCTTAACCATTAGATATCCTTCCTTTTTATTACAAGTATCACTGGCAACCATAATTACCAACAATTTAAAACTTTGTTCCAGAGGTAGGTCCTGGATACCTGAAGACTGGATACCTGAAGACTTTGCGGGTTCCAGCTACAGGAGAGCTGTGTGTATGTTCTAGTTTTAAGTTGTTTTCAAGTGACTATCTTCATTAGCAAGGTTTCTAAATGCTTGCTGTTTGAATGAGTTTCCAGTTTTGTTGCTCACCCAAACCCATAGAGCACCCCAGATCCTGTGATCCTTTTTTCCCTAACTGGCCTCTTCATGTTCAGTGGGGATAATGGGGAAGTCCAGTGGTTTCCTAGCATCCATCCTCTGGTGTTTTCACGGGAAGACATCAGTCTTATTCTCCCCCTGCCCTGCCCCCCACACAAACATCCTTTTTAAAATCTTCAGGAGGCATATCTACCTCTCTATCTTTCTGGAAACTTCAGAGAGCGTGGAACAGATGGAAGGGCCTTTCCCTTCTTTTCAACCACTGGGGGGTTATTACAAGTCTATTTGTGTCTGTGTGGGTGAAGAGCTTCTTCATCTCTTTCTCCATCTCTTTTCCCTGTTTCATCTTTCCTGCATCATTCATGGTTTCTAGGATCCATAAGGATTACAGGGAAATAGATAGACAAGGTAAGTGAAGTAATATCTTTTATTAGACCAACTTCTCTTGGTGAGAGAGACAAGTTTTCAAGCTACACAATTTTTTTCTTCAGGTATGGGTAGGGAAATATATGTCAGAAGAAATGAGAATGTTTGGGAAAGAAGATTTTAAAAAAGCAAGGTTATAAGGGAAAATGGATTGGGGGAAGAGAGCAAGGATGGAATAAAGATAATAGAAGTGAAAGTAAGGAAGAAAGTACCACGAACAGCCAAAAGCCTAATACTCTATTGGTCAGACAGTCACATAAACATTATTATAGGTGGGGCTGCTGCTGGCATATTGTGTCATTTCTTAACTTTTGAGCATTTGACAAACTTTATAATATTGCTTTAGAGTGTGTGTATGCTTGTAATTAAATAAATGTTATTAAACAGGCTAAACATTAACAAAGCTCCGGCATAGCTGCATGATATATTTTTGTTGGGAAATTAATCCACAGTGCTCTAGTTATCTCACGATGCTCTCTTATTCCTAGATATTAATGGTTTCCGCATTTGGAGTCATTTTGAGCTAGTATCTTCACTTCAATGTACTTTTTTAAGCTCTCTGTGTAGTCTGTTTTATTCTAAATTTTTGGAAACTGTCTTCTTTTGTGTCAGGTTTGGAAATCAAATGCACTCCAAAAGAGTCGCATTTTCATATGTCTGAGAAGCAAGAACGGTATCATTTTGAGTTCACTACTGCACATTTCGTTAGCTTAGAGCAGACTGACTATATTCGATGCCATCAAAAAGAAAGTTTTACCATGCTTATGATAGGTTTTTTTCTGCATATTTTCCACTTGAATAAGCACTTTATTTTAGATTGTAATCAACTATAATCATCCTTTCCTTACTAGCAGCCTTAAGGGATGGACGTTTGGACCTTTGCAATTAGGATTTATCATAAGCCTCCCGAGAAATAAATGGCTTGAGATGGACATGCTCTAATTTTTTTTATAAATTTGAGCTTGGAATAAATATAAGAAAGATAAAATAATTGAATGGCTTGGCTTTTTGCCATTAATGCTGCATTATGTGCAAGTGCAATTGCTTATTGCCAAGAGCAAAGAGATGGGAACAGAGAATGCCATTATCAGCTTCAGCCAGAAATAGGCAAGAGGTTTTCCACCAAAAATCATTCCCTTGTGAGTGAGAAAATTATGAAAAAAAAGTTCTGAAATGAAAAGTTTCACACACACTTTGCATTTGCAATGTTTGGTGTTTAATAAGAGCATATACATATTATTTTTACTCTTTTGTTTATTGGTGTCACCACCCAAATCTTTTCAATGCATATAAGAACCGTTCAGGTTAACTAAAGCATAACTATGCAGCTGATCATCCCCTCAGCTTCTCTTGAGAGTCAGAGACTGCAGAGATGAGCAATTGCCTATCACCACTTACTGTAAAAGGGTCCTGAAAAGAGTTACTTTCCCTTCAACCCCAAATATATTTCTGAGGTGAGACAATAGCATGTCATGGCAGTCAACAGTATTACTTCCTGGATCTATCTACAGCAAGATGGGTATGGTTGACCTTCTTCTATCTATGAATGAGAAGCAGTCATCCATGAGATGTACTAATGTTTTCTCTTACTGTGTGACCAACCTGACTAGGAGGGGTCCAGGATATTGGCAATAGATATGTGTGAGGGCACTTCTTCACTGGTTTCTTGATGTATTTTTCTCCATAAAGGGAGATTTGACAGTGTTTATAATGTTTGTATCTGGAAATGGTTTCTTGAGACCATGGCATTATTTGAGTTGGATGGTAAGTTTCTTTCCTCAAGACTGGTCTTGATAATCTCCAACAGGTGTCCCAGGTGTTCCTTGGCATCTTTGATCAGTAACAATGGGCATGGGTCGGAATAAAACTTAGCAACTTTAATTTTTTTCAGTATTCTGAGAGTGCTTTGCTGAATATACCAAATTTTGTGAGAAGCGTTGAATTTGTCATTGGCTGGTTGTTTGGTAGCTGCTGTCCTTCTGCTGGTAAATAGCAGGTGACCAGTTCACCACATGTGGAGCTGGCTTCTAGGGTGAGCTGGAGGTTGACAAAGTGACTTATGACCAAGTTTGGTTCTTACTGACAAGGTTTAGTTGTTGCAAAGGGAAAAATAGAAAAATATCTTAGCTTCTGCCCTGGCTACCTCCCTGGATTTTAATCTGCATTCAACTGTATTGTCCACCAACAGCTCTCTGGATTCCTACCTTCCTGCTTCCCATGATACAAATAATGAGAAAGCCATGGTGGCTAGTGGGAATATATTGTAGTGGTAAGGTAACCAAGATAGAGGCCAGCATGTGGTCAATATGCCTTGCCAAAGCTTCTAAACCTTAACTCATGCTCAGGACAAGATTTTCACTGAGGATATTTTGGATTTTGATTGGGTCCAAGAGCATTCTATGGTAAACCATGATGACTGTGCCTTATATCTGTTTGTGTATTTAGGTTCTGATCTTCTTTTGGAAGAGGTACTATAGAGGTTTGCCCTAGATGTGTGCTTCTTAGTGTCCTGTGTCCTCTTGTAGGCCAACGATGCTGTGTAAAATGTGACTGGCTATGCATGGGTGTCTCCTGGATATCTATATAAGATCCGCATGGATTTGGGGGCTTTGTGTCAGTGGCTTTATCTGTATGGATATTGCAAGCTTTGAGGAGTCTATTGCCCTGATGGCCATTATCTTTATATTTCTAAATTATGAAGAAATCTGCTTGGCTGCGTTTTGTGGCTTTGCTCTGTTGTTTTGTTTTGTTTTTGTTTTCAACATCATCATTGATTTTTGTCAGTAGAAATACACATAGTCCCGAGAACAGTGTTAGCTAACCAGAGCTGCTCCAAAGGCTGCTTAGGGACCTCAAGACCCACAGTATAATGGGAGACAGGCAGATGAGTGGGATATAGGAATACAATGTCACTGGTTAGAACAGCAATATTTTATTCACGAAAAACTAATCTAGCTCCAAAGTTTAATGGCAATTGGCAGAGAGGAGCTACTGTTTTCAGGGTACCACACTGGACCTCACATTGACCAATATGATCTATTCAATGTAAGCGTGCCATTTCTCTTTTCTCTTAAGGAAATAGACTATTTTTTCACTCAGTTAAGATTGATCCAATCAAGTGACAGATGAAAATCAAAGAATTTAATAATGATGGATGTTTAAAAGAAACCTGATGAAATTTTCTAATACTACAGCACTGCAAGAAATCAGACTAGCACAAATCCTTAAATATTTGAGACTGCAAATCTATTCAGGTACAGAGATATTCTGTTTTCCTTTTTATTTTGTGAGACAATGCTTCTTCCAGGTGAATTGTATCATATAAAGCTTGCATATGTATTCTCAGCATTCTTAAGATTCTTGCTTTAAAAAAACACCCTTCTCTTTATAGGATCCTGCATGAATGGCATTGCTTGGAAAAATGCTCACTACTTTTGAAAACACTAGGTTCTTGATGATCAATCAATGGCAGTAGTACTTAATAATCAGTACATCATAATTAACACTGTACATTATATTTTAATTAGAGCTGATAACCTTAAGGGACAATAAAGCAATATAAAAATACATTTTTCTTCAAAAGTTGTCATAACTGCATAATCTTTTAAAATCCCCTCCTACAAGGGGAACTCATTTCACTGCAGTCAGTATAAAACAAGCAACATAATAAAGATATCCTATTAAAATAAATTGTTTCTGAAATAAGCTCTGTTTGATTGTAATAAAAATCTTTGTAATCAGCAGCACATGCTGCTTTAATCTGATGAAGAAACAATGAAGCTTAAAATCAAGATATTTTAATATGCAATTGCAAATTTGATATCCTCTTATTAAAACTAGGCAATAGTAGCAGATGTCTAATATTTTTGTACCATCAAATGGATTGTTTTCTAGATAAACACAAATAATATTATCTGTATTAGTTTCTAATCTTACCTTCCTCTGGGATGTCTTCAGAAAAAAAATATTCTAGACAACACAAACCCTGGAGGATTCCAGATCTTGGCTCTGTTGGAGATAGGATAATTCAGAGGAAAATTTGTCCTGTGGCAGAAGCCAATTTAGAGAACAAGACAAACATCCCTAAGGCCAAAAATTAGAAAGTTAGCCATGAGGTTGGAGGAAAGTTCACACATAATAAATTAGGATGGTCCTTCTCTTACATCCTGCAATGGTCTAAACTTTCTAGATTTCCTATATACCTGTCACTTCCCCTCTATGCATTCTGTTCTCTTCACCTGGGGTGCAGGTGAAAGGGAGACAATCTCTCCTTAAACTAGAAAAATTAATCTGTGAGATCACAAGGGGAGCAGAGGTGGATTTGGCAGCCTATCCACTGATAGAATTAACTCTTATTGTGCTTTATATCTATTGTATAATGTTACAGGGTGGGGCAGGGGATATCTCTGTTTCTTTCTTTTCTCTCTGTTGTTCATCACCTATTTGTTACTTTTCTTTAAGGTAACAGGTCTGTTCCTGAGCTCAGTCATTTAATCCAACAACACTTCTTTACCTCCCAGACAACTATAGAGGGAAATGATTGGTCTGTTTTCATGAACATCTATATTAGAAAAGTGTCCTGCTGTGACATCTCCCTGTTTGACTGATGTTTATTCTTCCACGGAAGAATTTGACCCTTTGTTAGGCACTAAAGGAACTCCTTAATCATAATTGTACAATCAAACAATCTGCATTTTAATAAGGTTAAATGTAAATGTATACATCTAGGAAAAAAGAATGTAAGTCACTTGAAGGATAGGGGACTCTATACTGGGAAGCAGTGACTCTGAAAATGATTTGGGGATTGTGGTGGATAATCAGTTGAACATGAGTTCCCAGTGTACTGCTGTGGCCAAAAGGGCTAATGAAATCCTTGGATGCATAAACGGGAATCTTGAGTAGGAGCAGAGAGGGTTTTTTAATTTATATATTCAGCACTGGGTGTGATCAGTGCTGGAATGCTGTGTCCAGTTCTGGTGTCTACAACTCAAGAAGCATGTTGATAGATTGAGGAGGGATCAGAGAAAAACCATGAGAATGGTTAAAGGATTAGAAAATCTGCTTTATAGTGATAGATTCAAGGAGTGCAATCTATTTATTTTATCAAAGAGAAGGTGAAGTGGTGATTTGATCAGTCTTTTAATTACCTGTGTGATTAAAATAAATTTGCTAATAGAATGCTTGTCGTCCTAGCAGGCAAATGTATATTCAATGGCTGGAAGCTGAAGTGAAACCAATTCAGGCTAGAAATGATGTGTAGACTTTTTGTGAGACAATGCTTCTTCCAGGTGAATTGTATCATATAAAGCTTGCATATGTATTCTTAGCATTCTTAAGATTCTTGCTTTAAAAAAACACCCTTCTCTTTATAGGATCCTGCATGAATGGCATTGCTTGGAAAAATGCTCACTACTTTTGAAAACACTAGGTTCTTGTGTTATTAACCACTAGCATAACTTACCAAGGGTTATGGTAGATTTTCCATCTCTTGAAATCAGAATTTCCTGTTCAGGGAAGTTCTATGGCCTGTGCTATGCAGGAGGTCAGACTAGGCTCATCACACTGGTGTCGTCTAGCCTTAAAAATCTACTCATTAGATAGTCTTGACTCTGTTCCGGTCTTACTCTAGATACAAGTATCCTGGTCAACAGAATATGCTATACCTTATAAAGGGGTATAGTAAATTTCTTTCTCCTTGCCTCAGTGAAACCAAAGATAGAAAGAGGCATTATGCCTCTTTCTTTCCCTTGGATGGGTTATGTCTGTCCTGCCACTTACTATACAAGACAGCTCATCATTTAAATAATTTTAAGTTATTTAAGCTATTACTTGCAGGCCTTTTCCTAAGATTTTCAATGAGATATTTAACAGACATGTTACATATCTTGTTAAAAATAATATTTATTTCTTGCTCTTTGTTTAATCTAACTCTTGCCATTTACCATTGTTGTTAAAATAATGGAGAGAGTGAATCCATTATCAGATTACTTTCCCTCAATAACCATGAAACTTTCCTGCAAGATTGCAGTAGAAGCTAGCATGATAAAGTTTCTCTTCACACTACTATATCTGGGTCATGCTATCTTCTTTGGGAAGGCACTTCAGTGAAGTCCACATCTACCTAGACACTACAATGGATACATTAGAAACATCTAGCTTGATGAACAGAGAGTCCACCTCCACTGCCTACCTTTCTAATTTCATGTCAATTTCTAACTGATGTTATTCTACATATAATAAGAACATAAGAATGGCCATACTGGGTCAAACCAAAAGTCCGTCTAGCCCAGTATCCTGTCTTCCGACAGTGGCCAATGTCAGGTTCCCCAGAGGGAATGAACAGAACAGGTAATCACCAAGAAAGCCTTTCCCTGTCACCCACTCCAGCTTCTGGTAAACAGGCTAGGGATACCATTCCTGCCCATCCTGGCTAATAGCCATTGATGGACTTCTCCTCCATGAATGTATCTACTTCTTTTTTGAACCCTGTTATAGTCTTGGCCATCACAACATCCTCTGGCAAAGAGTTCCACAGATTGACTGTGCATTGTGTGAAGAAGTGCTTCCTTTTGTTTGTATTAACCTTGCTGCCTATTAATTTCATTGGGTGACCCCTAGTTCTTGTGTTATGAGAAGGAGTAAATAACAATTCCTTATTTATTTTCTCCACACCAGTCATGATTTTATAGACCTCAATCATATCCCCCCTTAGTCGTCTCTTGTCCAAACTGAAAAGTCCCAGGCTTATTAGTCTCTCCTCATACAGAAGCTGTTCCATACACCTAATCATTTTTGTTGCCCTTTTCTGAACCTTTTCCAAGTCCAAAATATCTTTTTTTTGAGATTGGGTGACCACATTTGCACGCAGTATTCATGATGTGGATGTACAATGGATGTATATAGAAGCAATATGATATTTTCTGTCTTATTATCTATCCCTTTGTTAATGATGCCCAACATTCTGTTTGCTTTTTTGTCTGCTGCTGCACATTGAGTGGATGTTTTCAGAGAACTATCCACAATGAATCCAAGATCTCTTTCTTGAGTGGAAACATCTAATTCAGACCCCATCATTTTATATGTATCGTTGGAATTATGTTTTCCAATGTGCATTACTTTGAATTTATCAACATTAAAATTCATCTGCCATTTTGTTGCCCAGTCACCTTGTTATGAGAGATCCTTCTGTAGTTCTTCACAGTCTGCCTGGGACTTAACTATTTTGACTAGTTTTGTGTCATCTGCAAATTTTGACACCTCACTGTTTACTCCTTTTTCCAGATCCTTTATAAATATGTTGATTAGGACTGGTCCTCTGGAGGATGCCTATTTACTTCTCTCCATTCTGAAAACTGACCATTTATTCCTACCTTATGTTTCCTATCTTTTAACCAGTTACCAGTCCATGAGAGGACCTTCCCTCTTATCCCATGACAGCTTATTTTGCTTAAGAGCCTTTGGTAAGGGACCTTGTCAAAGGCTTTCTGAAAATCTAAGTATGCTATATTCACTGGATCCCCCTTGTCCACATGCTTGTTGACCCCCTCAAAGAATTCTAGCAGATTGGTGAGGCACAATTTCCCTTTACAAAAACCATGTTGACGCTTCCCCAACAAATTATATTCATCTATGTGCCTGACAATTTTGTTCTTAACTATAGTTTCACACTGTTTGCCCAGTACCGAAGTCAGGCCGGGATCGCCTCTGAACCCTTTTTTAAAAAATGGCGTCACATTAGTTTTCCTTCAGTGATTTGGTACAGAAGCTGATTTAAATGATAGGTTACAGACTACAGTTATAACTAGGGCTGGCTCTAGCCATTTTGCCGCCCCAAGCATGGTGGCACGCCATGGGGGGCGCTCTGCCGCTCGCCGGTCTCACAGCTCCAGTGGACCTCCTGCAGGCGTGCCTGCAGATGCTCCACCAGAGCCTCGGGAGCAGTGGACCCTCCGCAGGCACACCTGCGGGAGGTCCACCGGAGCCACCTGCCACCCTCCTGGCAACCGTCAGAGCGCCCCCCGCCGCATGCCGCCCCAAGCATGCACTTGGTGCACTGGGGCCTGGAGCCGGCCCTGGTTATAACAAATATAATATAACAAATACCTTCCAGAGCACATGGGGAAATGTACAGACTGCTACACTCCTTCATGGGGTACACTGCTGAATACTCCTCTTGCAGCAGGCTGGTGCAAAGTGAAAGGTGAAATCATAGCTGTGCCTCCTCTCCATCACGATTGGAGTGCTGAACACGAGAGGGGAGGGAGCAGTCCCAGTGCTGGAATTCTTCCAGACCTTTTTTATGCTCCTTATCTCTCCCCTCCAACTGGATACCTACATAAGGACCAGGAAGTATCTAATGCAAAGGGAGCAGGAGCAGGCCCATGGTCATCATGTAGCTGAAGAGTAAGGCCCTACTTAATTTTGAATATTGTGGATATTGCAGATCCTGCAATATTAGGCTTCCACTGCAATTTTGATATTAATTAGCTTACTTTGCATACTCCATAATTTTGCATACATTTTGAGGTTTGCAACACATATTTTTTTCCTGTTAGTACATTTATCCAAGCTGATCACATCTGGGGATTGGGCTGTCAGCCACGCGCATTAATGGCTATAAAATAGTTGCAGCAAAATGTCTGGTTATCAAAAAAATTAGCAAGCATAACATAATACTTGGGTGTTTATATTGTTCCAGCAATTTTTTTCTTAAGCAAATAGGCCTTCTATGGCTTTTCCAAATTATCACAATTAATAAAGGTCTATTATTACTTTTCCGTGATTTTTCCATGCCTTGTCCACAGTTATTTGACAATAATCCTACAGTTCAAGTAGGGCCTTACTGAAGAGTCCTTTAGAAACATTTATAAAGGTCCCTTTATTGTTAATTCATAAGGCAAAACCGCCAAGATAAACATCTGGTTATCAGAGACATGAAAGGAACAGATGGAAGTCCAAGTGAATTAATGACTATAGCATTCAAATCCTGTGCTGAGCACATGAGAAATAGGTTCATGTCAGGCTAATTGCACCCCATCATTATATAAAAGACCGATGGAAATTGGATCAGAAAGGAGTAAGATGTTTTAAATGAGCAGATACAGAGGTGATGAAATGATTAATGCTAGATCTAAACAGTACAGGTGTCTGATACTTCAGAAATACCCAGGAAATAAATAGAACATTGATTCTTCCTGACAGATTGGTTCCCTTCTCTAGAAATGAAGTGTTGAGTGAACTGTTCCCTTGATTTATTACAGTGGTGTCTGCTAGCACTCCATTCACAAAATGTCTGTCAGTATTTTCAGTATGAACTGTTATTTCAGGTAGTTCTAGCCAGCCAGACTATGAACAGTAGAATTTAAAAATACTAATCACTTTGGCTAGGTGGGTGGACAACAGCCATTTCTAACGCTACTACTATCTCATTTTTTGTAGGCTAAATTAACAACTCAAAAGCTGTGAACTTTGCACATAGTTTCTCTTTGTATTCATGTGTTCCCCTAATTGTTGCGTTTCTCTTCACTACCTCTGCTTGTTTGTTACTCCCACTTAGGTCTGGTCTTAATTCAGGCCCTGATCCCATAAAGACTTATGCATGTGAGTGTCCTCTTAGTCATTTGCAATGTTAGTGTAACTGTGTTGGTTCCAGGATCTGAGCAAGACAATACGATTGAGGTAATGTCTTTTATTGGACCTCTTCTGCTGGTGAAAGACACAAGCTTTCAAACTCCATAGAGCTCTTCAGGTCTCTGATAAATGTTCAAAAAATATTCAACAACATAGATTTGAGAACTATTGATAGGGATATTTGGGAAATAAAAAATGCAATAATTTTTAATGTCCGTGAAATGTTTGAATGGGACAGCTCTTTGGCAGGACAGTAGAGAAGTTTTATTTTTACTTAAAAAGGGGTGGGGTGGGGAGGACAGTAACCCTCCTAAATAAGGGTTTGTGTGTAATAAAGAATGCATGGTACTCGGTGGCCTTACCATTCCAAATGGATACCCTTTAATTGTAAACTGATATTTCCCCTTTGCCAATACCAGTATTCTGTTTTCTACGTTTCCTCAGAAAAAGGTAATGAGATGACAAACACCTAGAACATGGTGATGCCTTTCTCACCCTGTCCTGTATGTTTGTAATGTCATCTGCTCTTACAGAAGACACAAGGAAACCTGAACTATTGTCCTGGCAAGTAAGCAAAAGAGAACTTATTTCCATATACTTTATCAGATGTATGTATTTAACATTGTTAAATCTGTGTACGTATTCTGTAAATGTAGGCTCTTCTAGACATATTTAATTGGAAAGAAATTCAGTTTGCTTTAATACAGAGTTCTCAGTCAAAGTATAATGGATAATTTCTATTTTTTCTGATACCTCTCATTGGTGGAAAGTACAAAATTTTTTTTAGGTCTGTTGATACTCAACAGCCAATCTATAGTAAAACTGTATTGAATGTTCAGGTTACAACATGATTGTCACCCCAGCACAGTTCCATTTATAGTTTAGATCAGGGGTAACATTTCAAAAGCATAGTGACTTCGGAGCCTAAATCTTATTGAAAGCCAATGGAATTTAGGAGCCTAAGTCATTTTTGGAAAATCGGACTTGAGACTAAAGTCACTCAGGCTGGATCCACAAAAGAAGTTAGACATGATGGTGAACATCAAAGCAACCAACTTTTAGGCATCTAGAAAATTCACTGAGACTGAGTTTGGTGCCTTGGCATCCTATACAATGAATGCGTAGAGATAGGTGCTTTAAAATGTGATTCACAAAAGCCAGTATACTAGGTGTGGGGGGGGCCACCTAAGCTAGTCATTGGGAGATGCCAAGGAAAGTGATGTATGCTAAAGCTCATCCCTCTTACACAGAGGGAGGTTTAAGTCCAGCCTGCAGAGAGGAACCTGTCTCTGGTAGTGATTCTTAGTTGTGAACCCCTCCTGGAGACTGGATTCTATGCTGTTTTTCGCAAGAAACTGGGAAGGGAGGGATGAGAAGTAAATACATAATTAAAGAGTGATTGGGACAGCGAGGAACTGGACCGTGGATTTCCCACATCCTGGGGGAGTGCTCTAACGATGAGGCCATAAAATCACACCCATGTTTCTCTTCCACTGAAATGATTCAAGTGTTTATCCAGTGCAGCTGATTCAACAGGAGAGACCGAGGGAGCCCTGCACCAGAATATCCCATAGCCCAGTGGCTTGAGCACTCGCGAGGTGGCAGATCCCTGTTCAAATCCTTCCTCAAAAGGAGGGGGACATGTGAACTGGAAATCTCCCACATCCCAGGTGTGTCCCCATGCCACTGAACTAAAGGTTATGAGGGAGTGCTTCCTTCTCCTCCCTGCCCAGCTGTCTTATGTGAACTCACCTGAAGGACTGATGCAGTAAGTTTGCTCAGAGGGTACATACTGACTGGGGATCCTTATGTGACCTAGGTGGTTGAACATCCATCTTCCCCAGTTAAATGTGTAGCTAAGTGAATGGGGTGTGATTGTGGAGGGGAGAACATTATTTTCAAGAAAATTTTATGACACTTTCTGACATACCAAAAGTACCTTTCAAAAATTCACAAGTTTGGGACAAAATTGTTTCAGTGCCAGCCTTCTGTTCCCGTTTTTACAATAAAATGTCAATAGCACACTATTGGACACACAACAGAGTAAAAATTTAACAGTGAGAAATTATATGCTTTACTTACTGGAAAACTGTGAAAAACTGAGTTGATTTAAGAACTGCCAGATTTTAGCAGTACTGTGTTGTACATCCTGAAAAATGCATATTAACAATTGATTTTGTGCAGTTACATGTGATTCAAATATTTGTTAGGAATTATCACTTATTTATTAATTGAACCCATTCCTGGTTAGAATAATTCATAAGCATAGCCTGATTTTTTTCTCCTATTGCATTTGTTACTCATAGTAGTGTGGACAGATTTCAGACTATGGGTTATTTATGAGCTGTTTGCTTTGAGTGTAATATATAGCTGGTCACTTAAGTCACATAGGATTGTTTCTTCTCTGACTGAATAACTTGAAACTTTTAAAATGGTGGAGTAGCATACAACAAATAATTTGTTTGATTTTTTTTAAATCAGTGTTCAAACAACACCATACCTCTCGCAAGCTCCATTTAATTAACAGAAAATTGGCCATTGTAAGTGTAGTTAACATAAGAGATGTCAATGTTAAACATGGAAATGCTTGAGGATTGTGTAGTCAAAAATAATGCCTTACAAAAAGAGGATGAATATATCATTTAACCCTTTCACTACTTTAATGTATTTCCCATTCACTGCTAGTATGAAGTTTCAAAGTTTCATCTGTGTTTAAAATATATGAAACTTTCAGATAAATAGCATCCCCAAATATCCAGCAGTTGTTCAAATATACACACAAATAATACATTATAAATTATAATGAACCAACTCAGTGCTTTTTACTTGCAATTTTTTTAAATTTAATTTTATTTTTTGTTTTATTATTTGACATCTTTACTAGCTGCACTTTAATTCCTTCAGCTGTAATTGTGTTTTACGTGGATTATCCCTTGGTTTCACTTTACTTGGGTAGCGTCTTCTAAAAATGACTTTTTCATGGTACGTTATTGAGTCTAACACATTCTATATGTCACATCTTATTTCAGACCATTTTAATATGGCCACTTTCAATTGTGTTGATTGCCTTTATAGAGAAATTCAGTTGTTTTGAAAGAGCTGATACATTTGCTCCATCCTATGCTTGTCAGGTTACTTTATTCACTCATTGAGAGACTTCTTATATGGAGAAAAATCTACTTATCAGACAGAGGCAATGGGATACACAAGGGCTTGCACTCAATATTAGACTCACATTTTACAAGTCAGTTTGTAACTAAAGAACTTTATTAAATGATTGGCTACATAGTCATTGTGTAACATTGATTCCTAAACAACACATTCTAGGGAAACTGGATCAGCAACACACTAAGTTCCAAATTCATTCCTACTGTAGTCCCATGACTCCCTTGAAATTGCAGTAGTGACCAATTTGGGTCTAACTGCCTATTGGATACAAATTGCCCCTTTTAACTTTCTTTGTTGCATTCACTGCTGATTGTTTTACAAACAAACATTGTTTCTGTGCTTCATCATGTTTCCTGACTCATAATTAGGATGTGGGCAAAACCAAGTGCTATATTATTGTTTATTCATAAGGGTGACATTCACCAAATCCACAAGATCTCAGTGATTGATCTTTGTGTCTGAAGTGCACAGCAAGCAATGTATAGAGCAGAAAAACCACCCCCCAATACTGAAGAAGGGCACAGGTCCTCACCTATGGTCTGCCCAACTGAGTAGTCTGTACTTGGCTGAGGGAGCCATATGAAGGACTCTGCTGTAGAGCAGATGGGAATTTGTTCTCTAACTCTAGATTCACCTGTGCATGGGCTTCAGTGGTTTTGTGTGAAATCAGCATCAGAGTGAATATTACCCTAATTGTGGTAGGTCCTAGAACACCTAAACTCTTTTACTTCAATCTTTTTCCAGTATCGATCTTTGATCAAGCTACAGCAACAACTGAGATGGATTGCCTATTATGCGGTCAGTGTACCTTCAATAAGATGGTTAGAGCTGGATGGAAACCTGAATTTCCATCCTGCAAGAAATTCTGAGACTTTGAAATCAGGATGAAAAGTCAAGGCCTCCGAATTTTTTATAAATCAAAATATTCTGAAATACTTCATTTAGGGTAATATAGTGTAAACAAAATGTTAGCTTTTGAAATGGAACATTTTAGTAATTTCCCTTTTTTGAGAAAATAGATACATTGCTGTGAAACATTCAGATTTTGCCTAATTAGCATTTTCTGACAGAACTTTTCCACTGGAAACTTTTCGAGCATCTCTAGTTCTGATGTTCAAGGCTATGTGTGAACTATTGAAGGTGTCATAGTTTCCATATCTGCCTACATAGCTACTGCACTATCAGGACTGTCTGTAAGATGCATTGAAATACAGTATGAGTAATGAAGTCAATATTCTACTCAAATGAGTTTATCAACACTAAATTTTTGCACCACCTAAACAAAACTGAGCAAAGCAGCAGTTATCTGCACCTCCGGCAGTAAAGGAGAGAGCCTTAAATTTACTTATTCTTCTGTTCTCCAGTTCTGTGAGAGACTAGGCACTGATCTAGGGAAGGAAAGAAAGATTTTGAAATTGACAGGATGTGGGTTGGAAGGTTGTGACTTGCAAGGGGCTTTTACACCCCATCTCACCAGTTATCTTTATATGTGTTATGGCTTAGTCACCCTTTATTAATGATAGAAATAACTTTAACTGGTCAAGATTATTCTGCCTCCCTGCTTCAATTCTTCTCCCCACCCACCTAGTCATATAATTTTTCTACCTTTGTCCAACACTTTCAGCCCAATAGCCAAACATTATTTCAGACAAGATCAAGGAGCTACAATCTATAGTTTGGGGCAGATTTTTCTAGCCTCTTCTGTCCCCTTTGCACTGACCAGTGACACAGAGGTAGCAGAAATAATACATAGGTCTCCTGCTGGGGATTATGTTTGGATATTTGGATTCTGTCCCCCTCCCTTGCCCCTGACATGGAGTGGAAAGGACTGATGTACATTCCACTGTCACAGAAAAGGTAAACTTTTAAAGGATTCAGAACGATCAAGTCATCCACATTCCTAGCCTATCCAACTGTGCATTCTTATTGCTATTACCTTCATCCTCATCAATTCTCAGACATAGACTTTGTGTGACCTTGGGAAAGTCACTTACTATTCTCTGTGCCTCAGATCCCCAACTATAATGGGGATAATATGTTCTTAACTTCCAGGGGTGTTGAGGATAACATCTGTAAATGATTGTGAGGCTCAGATACTAACGTGTGGAGGACTGTACAAGTACTTTGTATTCTATTTTTAATATTATGAACTTTTAGGTGCTGAGTAGATATTAATTATGAAGATAACTAGGTAAAATATATGCAGATATTTATAGTAATAAGTGTGGGAAATGGTAGGATTCTCATGATATGTATCATTGTCATTGTTACAATTATTTTTTTATGAAAATATTAGTTGCCCTTCACATCCCTACCTAAATTGCTTACTTTATGTCAAATTATTATGGTGCTATGGTCTTCTTAAAAGCAAAATCACACAAGCAGGTATATTCAGACAAAACTTATCAAAGCAGCAGTTAGGAATATCTGTGCATCAGGCAACAATTTTGCATCACCTAAGCAAATCTTAGCAAAGCAGCAGGTAGCTGTACCTCAGGCAGCTGAAAGGGGACACAGTCTTAAATCTACTCATTCCTCTGTTCTCTAGGTCTGTTGGAGACTAGGAATCTCTCTAGGGTATAGGAAGGAAAAACTGAGATGAACAGGTTATGGGTTGGAGGGAGATATGGTATAAATTAGACCTTTATCACTGCTGTACAATTATTTACATTTTGTGGGATGCCACCTCATTGTCCCTACCTCCAGCCTATACCATTATAACCTCTGCATGTCTCTTGCATAAATAAACAGATAACCTCTGGCCACATGTGAACTCATATGCAGAGCTGTAATGGTAACCTTGAGTAGCTGAAAGGCCCTAGAGAGTTTGAGTAGTGTTCAGTGTAAATACTGGGGCCTGTATGTGCCTGAGCAGTAGCCCAAACCGAGGAGGATGCTGCCTGGACTGCTGGATCGTTTTGGAACCCTTTAATCCAGAAAGACATCATATATCCACAGTTAACTCCCCCCCATAAGGCTTTGTCTACACCAGGGAATTTTAGAGAAACTTGCCAGCTTTGGCTCTTACTGGGTTTAACTGTGATAAAAACACTGGCAGCAGCACCAGAGGGAATATTTTTTCTAAGAATCCCTAGCATAGACAAGGCTGAAGTGATGCATACAAAATATACTTTGTTTTGGTCTGATGGAGATCTGGACTTCAGCTGAAAAGTCTTGTCTTGATACCTGTGCAAACAAAATGGAAATAGCATGCCAATAGCATGTAAGAATAATATCTGATTAATATTGTCATCTGTGGAGTAAAAAATAAAGTCAGTTGGAAATAGCAGGATCATCCTTGTTATAGCAGCATTTTTCATGTCACTCTACTTAAGATGGTGTCAGCATTTCCATTATAAGTAATTTAAGGGTTTGCAACTCAGTAAGAGGAAAGCGCTAGGCCTGCCACAATTAAGTGAACTTTTTGTTCAATTTAAAGTACTTTCAAGGCTCAAGGAAATATATGACAAAACGTAATTTTATTCTAAGGACATTAATAAAAAGTTTAGACATTGGCTTTTGTCAGGCAATTAAATATGTTCTTTGAAGTCACTTTGAACAAAAAGTTCATCTAAATGTGGTACACTTGCAAGCAGGGATGGCAAGAATATGCTTTGTTGGATTCATTCCAAGTCCAGATATCACAGTGGTGACCAGTATTTGTCAAATAGTGACTAATGATACCCACTACAGATGGAGAAAGCTGAGCAGAAGGAGGGCATTTTTGGTACCAAGTAATCAGGAAGAGCTACACATCCAGGTGGCAGGAGGCAGGAGAGGGGAATTTCATACCTTACTGACCCAGCCAATCAGTTTGTCAATTCTGATTTGACAAAACAATAATGTCAGAAAAATGACAAAATCTGTGCATTGTCTGTGCATCACATTTCTACGGTTATTGGTTACCATTTTGATTTACTGGATCGATTGAATGAATATTTTTGGAAATTTAATTCCTTTCCTCAATTTATACATATAGGGGCAATGTTAAGTAATTTAATTCCCACATTTAAAGGACATTTGAAACAACCTCACCAAGTAATAAACTTTTTTATTAAACTTTTTTAACCTATCATTTTCCAGCACTAGAAATATGCATGGTGGAACACAAATCCTAAAATGAAGGACATTAAAGTCTCCCACAATACCCATTCTATACCCCTCCTTCCCAAACACCTCCTCTTTTATCCTGTTCTCACCCAGGGCCAGCTCCAGGCACCAGCATAGCAAGCAGGTGCTTGGGGCGGCCACTCCGGAGAGGGGCGGTGCGTCTAGCTATTTGGCGGCAATTCGGTGGAGGGTCCCTCACTCCCACTCGGAGCGAAGGACCAGCCGCTGAATTGTCGCAGATTGTGATCGCGATTGGGCTTTTTTTTTCCTTTGGCTGCTAGGGGCGGCAAGACTCCTGGAGCCAGCCCTGTCTCACCTATTAACCCTTGTAGTGAGGCGGCCCGGCTCCCAGCCTCCCCAGAGAGGTCCCACTTATGGACGCCAAAGTGGGCGGAGTCACTGGAGCCTGCACCTGGCCCTCAGAGGTCACGGCGCAGGGCAGGAAGTATAAAAGCCCAGCCCCGGGGCTCAGAAGCAGCCTGGCTGCCAGAGAGGCCAGACACTGATGCCCTAGCTCCCGCTGTGGAGACTCCTGCCGCCTGCGACTGACCTGAGCACTGGCCATACCTGCGGAGACTGGATGACGACCAGATGCTGGAAGAGCTCCTAAGTCGACCGATACAAAGGGACCCTGAGGAGCTGGCCAGTTTACCCATCGCTCAGTATCCCGAGGAGCCCATGCTGTGGGATGCTGTGGAAGATGCTATTGAGACACAGGTACCGGTGGAGGGGGGAGGTCGGAAGTAGCCCGGGGGCAGCCGACCCTAGGCTGGTTGCAGCACACCCAGAGTTAATGTCAGTGTGTTGTGGCCAGGATCCTCACTCACACAGCAGGCTGTCTGCCACTGTTAGGGCCTCGGGCTGGGACGCAGAGGAGTGGGTAGGCCTGCGTCCCCCCTGCCACCCCACTCATGGGTTGCAGTCTCCCCCCTTGCCCTGACGCTCGGGCCCAGGAGCCTGGGCTTCTTAAGCTACTGAACTGTTTGCTCAGCCCCTGCCTGAGGGTCTGAACCCTGAACTACTGCTTGCTGCCCTGCCCTGACCTAGGGCCCTGGGCATACTGAACTGTTTGCTCAGCCCCGGCCTGATTTAGGGCCTAGGCTTAACTACTGAACTGTTTGCTCAGCCCCTGCCTGAGGGTTCGAGCCCTGAACTATTGTTTGTTGCCCTGCCCCGACCTAGGGCCTGGGCCTCCAAGAAGAGAGCATTGGCTCAGCCCCTGCCTGAGGGCCTGAGCTCCTGGCCATTTCCTGACCCACTAGGCTAATTCACCAGTGCACGGGACTCTTGTAGTGAGTGGCCTGGCTCCCATCCGCCCCAGAGAGGGGCGAACCCCAACAGTGGAAGTTTACAACCCTCCTCACCCTCCAACACTTTTTTTCCCCTTCTCTTTCTGGACAGACTCTTGGGTGCTTTGTATGAGAAGAGTCTTCTAGGCAGACCAAACAATCCTGCTCTGGCAGGTTCCTCTTATCCAGACTGGACATGTTTACCTGGCTCCAGTGGCGAAGGGGGAAAAAGTGATGTTGCTGATTAGTAGGAACCAACAAAGCTCTGAGAACTGAAATCTTTGACCCCATCCTCCAACTGTGTCTTCTGCTTAGAACCACCAGAAACTCAAATTAAGTAACAAACTTTATGCTTTACAAACAGTAAAGAGAAATGCAAGTTAATTTCAATGTTTATTAAAGACACAAGGATAAAAATCAATGTTGTTAAAAAGAGAAGTTATCAAAAGCAGCAGGGAAATAAACAATCCTCAAATTTCAGTGGAATAATAATAGAAACAACCAAGGACTGTAAAAATATTACAAAAGTGACAATGTCTCTTGAATCAATCAATTAACTTTTTACAGAGTAGCTTTTGGCACTTACTTTGCATATGTGTAAATGATTGCACAACGTGCTGGGCAATGGAGAACTTAGTCCACCTTACTCTATAGCTAGAATAAATGGATAATGAATTAGTGAAGTAGTTTCAGCTTTAACTGTGAATTGTTTATGCTTTGGCTGGTGGCTAGCTTAAAACACAATTTAATGGAAAATATAGTGTTAAGGAAAGAGTGAGAGTTTGACCATTGGGCTCCTGGCCAATAGGCAATTGGGAAGGTTGGTTGTTTTACTACCCATCATACTACAAATATAACGAATACTGTTAATTATATTGTATTGTATATAACTATTGTATATTTAGCCTGAGTGTAAATATTTAAAAAGTTGTATGAATATATATATAACTGTAAAGATGAAAGTTATTACTATTCAAATAGTTTGCTGATTATTGCCAAACTTAATACAATCACCAAAAATCTCATTCAGGTTGTGTAGAGGGACTAGTTTAAACAAGCAAGAGAATTTTCAGGAAAGGCCATAGCTCATCCCTTGATTTAAGCACATGGTACAAGACATGATTACACATTGCTTTAAACATCTAGCACAAGCACTTAAGGGACAGAGAGCACTTCAGCCTTAAATGTAGACACTCTGGGGTGAAAGCAAATACCAGGGGCAGCAAGTTTGAAGGGACAGCAGAAAGATAATCAGTCTTTGATGGTGAAAACCAAATCAACTAAACTTTTCCCATCAAACAAGTATTTTCATTCAGTGTCATTGAAGCAAATGTCAGCTGCTCTTTTGGAGTCCACTTCATTTTGTGGATACAGACTAACATGGCTGCTACTCTGAAACCTTTCATTAATCTGTGTAAGAACTGCACCCTGCTCATAGTCCAGAGCATTTGTAGTCAGAGTAGTCAGAAAATGAGTAGTGAGCAAGGTAAGTGTTTTACTAGTTAATATCTTTCCTGCTTCAAATCAAAACTACATTTTTCAATATTTTTTCTAGAAGAAAATGCCCTTCAGTAGCCTGAGAGGTGGGGAGGATTTGTCTGGGCCAGCAGGGGAAAGAAAACACTGGGGCCATTAAAAGATTGCCTCTCCCTATGGTTCCTTTCCTTCTGATGTGTAGGGGTTCCTCAATGGCTAATTGGTTGTACAGAAGAATACAACAAAAGTTTATGTTGCCTGTGCACCCAAAAGAGGGCTAATAAGCCCCTCTCCTACTGGGGTAATCATGCAACTCACCATTTTCAGGTGAGGAAGGTATTTCCCCCTCACTGCCACATTGGCCTAGGCAGAGTGGGGTTTATGCCTTCTTCTCAGCATCCCAGCAACCCAGATCCAGTGGGTAGGTTAGGTGGTAAAACTCATTTTGTCACAACTTGGCAGGTGCATAGCGCAGGTGCTTATTCAGTAGTGAGTGCGGTTCCCTGGTAAACCAGAATTGCAAGTGCAATAATAAAAGGCAGCCCCCAAAGAATGTGGGGAACAGGGTTGGGTCTAGAGCTGGTTAGGAATTTTTCTGACAAAACAGTTTTGTTAGAAAATGCTGATTTGTCAAATGTAATGTTTCACTTAAATGTCTTGGGTTTGATGAACTTTCATCAAACTACAGGCAGGGTTCCAATGGAATCCTGCCTGGTTTCCCTGATGGGCATTTGGAAGTCCAGGCTTCTAGGGTCTCCACCAGTCCAACCCTGCAGAGTGCCTTGGGCCAGGAATCCCAGGGCTTCTAGGGTCCCCGGCTCTAGGGCAGTACCAATATGCCAATAGAACCTCTAATGCTTCCCAGGAGCCCCAGTTCTAGTTTGGGCATGGCTCACAGCTCCACAGCAGGGAGCCTGGAAGCCCTGAGAGCCTTGTCTCAAGCTGAGATTCTCAGAGTTTCCAGCTCCCTGCTCCATGGCAGACAACCTGGAAGTCCTGGAAGGCATAGATTGACATGATACTCTCAGCCTCCCTGCCATGTAGCCAGCTCCCAGTTGGAGTTATCAGGCAGGAAACCTGGCAGTCCTAGGAGCTCTGAAGGCTCCTTGGCTCCCATCTCCATGTCAGGGGTTCCCCTCTCTCCAGGGGACCACCCCAGGCTGCCTACAACTCTTCTGGGAAGAAGGAGCAGCCCAGGGAGTCCCTGAGACTCAGTGCAGCTAGTTTTCTAAATCATTTAAGGGAAATCAAACCAAAACAGTTCAGTTTTTTTCTCTGAAAGACACTTTTTTTGGAATTTCCTTTTGGAAAAAAATTTAAATTCCATTTTAATTCTGAAATGGAACAAAACCTTTTTCAAGATTTCAGAATTTCCAATGTAATATAAATTTTGACTAGCTCTTGTGAGTAAGGAGAAAATCCCATCTTCCCCAGCCTGTTAGCCCTCAACTGAGCAGAGAGCTGTGGGGTCCCAGCAACACTTCTGTCACCAGGTTAATGGGATAGAGGTAGCCCTTCACCACGTGGAACAAATTATAGTAGGATGACCTGCACTGCATGAGTCGTTGAATAAACAGTAATAAATCTATAAGCTAGATGAACTACATTCTCAGGGTCTTGTCTGCCTTCCTGTACTATTCAGGATAAGAATGACACTATAATTGCATGCACAGGAGTTAAATTGGTAGCAAACCTTCGCAATAATCATGGCATGAGGTAAATCCCATAAAAGAACATACAGTGGTCATATCTGATCCTTGAAGAAGCCTGAGCAGTTGCTATACTATTCCAGGCTTTTTGGAGGCAAGTAATTGAAGAAAATTTTGTCTTCCTAAAATGACACTTAGAAAAAAAATCTTTTTCAAACTAGCCTTATTTTCATATTGAAGCACAGCTATCAAGAACTCTTCTTGCTGTGCTGATGTCTTTCCAATTACTATAATATCATCCACATAATGGAACAAAGATTGGCTTTTAAGATTAGTTGATGTTAACCTCTGGAAAGAACCAGGGGCAGATGTATGCCCATAAGGCACAGGCCATAATCAAAACCCTCCTGTGTGCCCCAGAAAGGGCTGAATTATGTGGATGATCGCCTTGGACCTAAAATTCAAAAGCGTTAGTCTATTGAGGGGGTAAAGTGTTTGGGGTATTGAAAAAGGTGACAATTCTTGGATTATGCAAGTCCCTTAATAGCTTCCTTTAACACCTCTTCAGGCCATTGGGAAGTGATTCTCAAGCTGTGGTCCATGGAGCCTTTGCTGCTTTTTTGTGTAACACCAACAGACCCTGGTCGTCAGTAGGCGGGATTGAACCTGGGGTCTCTGGAGCTTAGTGCATGAGCCTCTACTGCGTGAGCTAAAAGTCATATGGCTGTTAGCTAAGGCGGTAGAGCAGACCCATTTAACTCTCTTTCTCTCAGTGCCACTAGATGGGACAGAGCACCATACCCAGTAGGTTTGTAGGTTACACACTTCTCCTAGCTGAGGAAGCCCATCCCGAGCTTCAGAGACTTCCCAGTTGAAATCCCAGATGAGCCACCACTTGTAAGGCAACAGATCCAGGTCGTTGGCAGGCAGGATCAAACCGGGTACCTCTGGCACTTAAAGCATGAGCTAAAAGCCAACTGGTTGTTAGCTAAGGCTGAGGAGCAGACTCATTTTATGTCTCTTTCTAAGTGGTCTCGGTGCCACTAGATGGGGCAGAACACCACACCCCGGAGGTCTGTAGGTTACATACTTCCCTTATCTGAGGAAGCAGGATCTTTGAAAAAGATCACTAGATGGGACAGAACACTACACCCAGGAGGTGCGTGGGTTACATTTGCTGGGAGCTACCCACACAGTGTTAACCTCCTTCTTCAGTCCAACTGCCAAACTAAATTACATTAAGGTAGCTCTTAGTTTTGTACAAGCAGCATCTTGACAAATTTAATTTTTTATTATGGCATAAAATATAAGGTTTTTTTAACTGAACAATAAAATATCCTGCTTAATACCAACATCTCTGCTGGCTATTATAGTTACTAGTTTGAATTATATCTGTATAATAAATGTTAACCCTTTTCAGATAGTTGTATTCAGATGTGCTACCGCCTCCTGGGACAGCTAATGCAGAGTTAGCAACAGGGCATTGGAGGTGCCTTCATTTCTGGTTTTATTTATCTTTCATCATGGACTTTAGATTCATAATGAAAGTGGTGTCCTCCAAGCATCTTGAAAAGTTTCAAGCCTGACCTTCTGTACATGAGCTAGTAATATCGGTCAAGGTTTTAGTTCAACAGTCCGCTCTGATGTATTAAGAAAATGGGCCTTTAATTGCAATGTATCAAGTAATTGCCTCAGTTTGTAATTGTGTCTGAAGCAGCAATTTAAGTTAGCCATCCTCCATATCAGGAGAAGTAGCACAGTCATGTTAATTTGCCAAATATACAGAGTGCTCAGATAATAAAGATGTTTTGAACATCATCTAGATTAAATAGAGTGATGTTAATCAAAGACTTGAGCTACTCTACACATGTTCCTGATGCACAGTCATTGCCTGACTTTGAGAGGGTAGCTACTAATTTGTAACAGTGATCTCTGCTTTTAACCTGACCTTGCTTATTACTGTTGGGTCTTAACTCTCTAGACAAAGATTAGGAAACCATCCTCTAGAGGCATGACTATAGCTATAAAACCAACATAATGAAGATGACTTTACAAAGAATCCAATAGGTTTAGTCACTAGATGGCAGTAACAGCTAGCAGTAAGCCTGCAAACTGATCTTCTAAACCTTTTGCACATTAATCATACATACAGAAAATTCCACAAAGTACAAGCTGACAAAGACCTTGCTTTGCCACGATCAATCTTTATTCATCACTAGATTAAAGTGGTTAGATATACTTGATTGCCTCAGGTCCTGGATAAAGCTTATAAATAACTACATATATGTTATCTGCTTAAATGCATTTTTTTTTTGTTGGTTGGCATGTAATCTATTCATTCTTGATTACACTGTTTGACCACCCACTACATCTGTCAGCTTTCCTGTGAAGCTGTAATTTTAATCTTTGGCTCTGTAAATGTTTTAAACATCATTTTATTATTTACAGAAAGAAGGATACAACTAATAGAGTGCAGTTGAATGAGTACTGTCTCTGCTCAGAGAGTTTCATTGCTGCATATTTTTGAGCTATGAACAAAAATGGCAACAGAATTGTGGACTATATTCTGCATTGTATTAGAGAATTCAGCTCATACTGTTCTACACCCCAGTCTATTCTGTTAAAACAATACATCACTAGATACCAAGGATGTGCATCTTAGTCACACTTCAGTGTAATTGGTGCAAATATTTTCCTAGCATGCATTTAGTAATAACATGTACTGTTTAAATTTATTTCAAACAGAAAATGAAAATATTTAGCCCAAGTTCTTTAAAAAATAGGTTCCTGGGTACTGCTTGCTGCTCAGTACTTTTGAAAGTCAAGCCACTTATGCAGGAGCCTACGTTTAGGAATTTGCATCACTTTAAATGTTCTTTAGTGTTATATACTCTCAGGGCCATCAGTAGGGACAGGCCAAGGGTCCAGGAGCCAGTTAGCAGGAATCAGGCCAGGCTGGAACACTAGGAGATCAGAATCAAGACAAACCAGAGATCAAGAGTCAGTTACTGAGAGCCAGGATACCAGGAGGTCAGGATCAGACAACAGATGGAGAGAACAGAAACCAGGATCCAGTTCTCAAGGGTCAGGCCAAGTCAGGCTACCTGGGAGTCAGAATCAGAAGGCAGAAACAGATAAACACTAGACCAGCAGCTGATGGAAGGGTAGTTGCCAACCCTCCAGGATTCTCCTGGAGCAGTGGTGGACAACCTGCAGCTTGTCAGGGTAATCATCTGGCAGGCCTCCAGACAGTTTGCTTACATTTGCGTGGCTGCCTGCAACTCCCAGTGGCCACAGTTAGCCGTTCCTGGTCAATGGGAGCCATGGGAAGCAGTAGTTAGCATGTCCCTGCAACCCATGCCACTTCCCACAGCTCCCATTGGCTGGGAACGGTGAACTGTGGCCACTGGGAGCTGCAGGTGGCTGCGCAAGTGTAAACAAACTGTCTGGCAGCCCGCCAGCCGATTACTCTGATGAGCCACGTGTGGCCTGCAGGCCGCAGGTTGCCCACCATTGGTCTAGAGTCTCCAAGATGTGAAGAATAATCTTTAATTAAAGACTATGCCATGTGATGAAATCTCCAGGAATACATCCAACCAGAATTGGCAACCTTAATAACAGGGTAAAGCCCAGTTTTATGGATAACTTCCTGTTTCCTCCTTTGGATTAAACGGGGCTGTGAACCAATTAGGAGCCTTGTAACTCTCCCAGTAAGAGTGTAGGGGCGAGGCTTGTGCCCTGTTCAGTGTCATGGATCCCAATCCCAGCTGCTGGCAGTGGGATTGGAACAATTTTTATAGTGCAGGTGCTGAAAGCCATTGAACAAAACTGTAAACTCTGCATATGATGGAAACCAGTTCAAGTCAGGGGGTGCTACCGCACCCCCAACAACTGTAATTCCAGTACTCCTGGCTGCTTGGTGTAGGCTGCTGTCTTTCTATCCAGACTAGGTGTTTATATAGCAAGCATCACCATGATATTTGAGCACCTCATCTTTCTAATTTTATCTTTGAGTGAATGCTTTTGTAAATTATATTTACCCACCTCACATTCACCAAGGCACCATATAATAATTTTCATAATAATTCTAAGACATAATGATAAAAGAGCTCCCCTCAAAACTACACACACAAAATACAGGCAATCTTATATAAGAAACAAAAGGATTAAGAAAAGGTTACAGCTAAGGGGGGGGGGAATTATTTTTAAATTTCTTTTTTAAAAATGCTAAGATAGAGGATGAAATAGATGTCAGAGAGGAAGTTTTCCACGGCCTAGGCAGAGCCCTCCAGAGCCAAGTTGCTGGCAACCTACATTAATGATGGAATCCTTCAAAAACAAATGGTGTTAGAACAGGGATCAGCAATCTTTGGCATGCGGCCCGCCAGAGTAAGCCCTTGGCCCACGCCGCTTCCCGCACCCCCCAGTTGGCCTGGAGCGGCGAACCGCGGCCAGTGGGAGCTGTGATCAGCTGAACCTTCGGACGCAGCAGGTAAACAAATCGGCCCGGCCTGCCAGGGGACTTACCCTGGCGGGCCACGTGCCAAAGGTTGCCAATCCCTGTGTTATAACATTGACTCTGATTTTTTACAGTAAATCTGACAAAGTCTTCATCATCATAGAAGGCTGAACTTTTGAGTATGGTGCAGTGGCAGGAAAGAAAAGAATTCTTGTTGCTTATCTTATTCAAGAATATTGAACAAAGGATTAAAAGTTCATAGGTATTTAATATCATCACAGAATCTCCAGAGAGTCTGGTTTTACTGTTTTCTGTTTGTATTAAGATGTACAGATATCACAGTTCAAATGTAGATTTCAGATTAAATTAATCTGCATAGTCCTATAATGCTAACTGGTGAGTTGGTTGCTTAAAGGAAGTTAATTGAATTTAGCATAGCTCCGAGTATAGTCACTAGAATAAACTGATCTTCTAAATTGTGTTGAAACGAACTAGAATGTGTTATACTGGCATCCAAAGAAAGCAGCAGGTGATGATTTCAGATTTCCCAGATGAGGACTACAATCAGTTGATCAAACTGCAACTGCCATTTACTTTGGGGAAAATATAAATATACATGGATTGTTCTTTGTGGTCATGCTCCATTGGTTACCTCTTAGCATCAGAAGTTACTGGCATAAGCTACATAACCAGTACAGGAAGATAACTTTATCCTTTAACCAAGGACATTCATGTTAGTCAAGTATTCTGTTCCTTCTTTGGTGTAGGGCAATTTGCTGTTTAACTATTTAAAAAGGAGATCTCTTCATATGAATATTTCTCCTTAATTATAATGTCTCTGCCTTATAGGTTTTCTCTTTTTTTTTCTAAATGTCACCTGCTGATCATAGCTGAAACACAGCACAATAAGCTTTAGTAAAAGCTGACATTTATTCATTGCAAGTATAAAACATTTGAGCAGCCTGTAATTTAATCTTCTCCCTTTTTTGTTTTCCTTATCAAGTGATTGGTAGGCTGTGGAAAGCTCTATCCATTTTCTTGATTAATGCACCACAATATTATCTTCAGTTCCCTATCAGTGTGAAGATTATAAAAACATAGTAGTACTCATGAAATGGACAATATCTCACCTAGAAGACAAGAATGTTAAATACATATAGTACTTTAGTGCCAAATCAGTTGATACAAATCTGAAAAGGGGAAACAAAATGCCATTAAGGTATTAGGGGACTGAGGAGAAGTTCTCATCTTTATGGTTTTTATGATGTTTTATTTGTCTTACAATAGCAGGAAAGCTGGCAGCCTGAATACATAAAACATCATTTTCACCACTGCTCATACTTAACTGATGGTCCTAGCTTGAAACTGGTTAGCTTTGTGAATAAGGTCAGTAGATCAGGATGATCTTTGTAAGGTCTTGTATTAATAAAAAATAACCCCTGAGATCAGAATCAATGCCATTCTCTTCTTTTAAAATATAATCAGGTAAATTCAATCTTTACAACATGGCAATTTGAGCCAAGAATTTGGAAGACTGACAAGAATTCTGTTTTTATTTTGTTAATACCACAGATGATGGAGATAATATTATGTGCTTCTATAATACAAGTTTTATGTTGGAATACTAAAATAGTATAATGAATGAATGCCTTTTTCAGAAACAAGTGTTTATACTATTAATATCACTGCTCATTAATGGCATAAGAAATGTCATCTCTCTTGCACATATCATAAAATTCTATAATAGGATAATGATGTCTTAAAGATACACAATACTGTACTAATCATATTCTAGTGTGAGATAATGATGTCTTAAAGATACACAATACTGTACTAATCATATTCTAGTGTGAGGCATATAAGTACTTTTTTTTAAGTGAAGGAAGTGGAATTGAGAAATAGATCAGCAACCCTGGGGGTTTGGGGATGAGAATAAAAAAAAAAAGAAAACAGGGGAAAGGCAACTGGAGATACAGAAGGTGCAGTGACCAAGCTGTTTTTCTTTAAACAACATAATATATAAAATAACGATAGTCCTCTGGGCTGCTCTCTCATCTCCAAAATATTGATATTTTAAGGAATAACTCAATTTTAGTATTCAGGTGACCTGAGCAGTCAGGCTTCATTCATATGCTTTACAAAGTTACCACTATTACACAATGGAATTTCAGCTTTATTATACAGAAAATATTTGCAATCAAGGGAAAGGCAAAGGATTATTAAATTGATCCACACATACAGGATATTGGTATTATGTTGGCCCAGTACAATATCACATTGTCTAATTGTCCATCCTTCTGATGTATGTTTGGGATACATTAGTCATTGTATCCATTTCCATTCAAAAAAATGGCAGGCAGTTAATAAAATACTTTTACATATTTGTCCATCTCTCCATCAGTGCATTCATGTATCATTTGCTGAATGTGCTGTCTTAGCTTTCAACAACATAATTCAATGTCAAAGTACTTCGGAGCAATTGTGACTTGTTAGCATTTTATATAAGACTTAGAGGGATAAAAGGATCTATTTTTTGAGACTATTACATCTCCCTGGGGCAGTCATGGTGCCCTGTGGAGGCTCCTTGGCAGGCTGGCCCCAACATGTGAAGTAAGTCTCTGTGAAATGCCTTTATAATGTGATACTGTGGGCTAGAGCACCAAATCCCAGTACCGAAGCATCTGGAGGTTTAAGCTATACAGAAGGACACTTATTACTTGTTGTTACTTTGTTGCATGAAGGTTTGGGGTTGGTGGGGAGGCAGGAATGTTTTTCCTCTCCACCACTAGAGAGATCACTCAGGAGAGGGCAAGAGAGATCTTCTCTAAGCAGAGACCTAAGTAGGAAAAATGGGTTTGGGCGAAGCTAAAGCTGTTTAAGGGACAAGGGTGTGCATTCCCTTTCTCATTCCGTGTGCATTCCCCTTCTCACAAGTGGAAGCTACCTATCACTGGGAGCAGAAACTGGTTCTGACAGGGTAGCAGCTGCCCCTACATGTATTGGGTGGAAGTATGCTAAGGGAATTTTTGTTGAAAAATTCAGCTAAACAGTCTTGTTAGGGAAAAATACATTGCTTTCCTTCCATATGTTAAAATATTCTTTCATCTTTTTCATTGAGAAGCTTTAGTGCTTGCAGGTGTTGGAGAAGGGACTTGAAAATTGGTAGGGGGTTACCCTACCATCAAGGATGTGCCTTTTCTTGTTCCTGTGACAATCTGCACAGAACTGGCCAAGTTATAAGCTTCTGGCAAATCATGTGCTTGTTATAAGCTTAGACAATGAGGAGTCCTTGTGGCACCTTAAAGACTAACAAATTTATTTGGGCATAACTTTCATGGGCTATAACCCACTTCATCAAATGCAGGTTATAGTGGGTTATAGCCCACGAAAGCTTATGCTCAAATATATTTGTTAGTCTCTAAAGTGCCACAAGGACTCCACATTGTTTTTGCTGATACAGACTAACACGGCTACCGCTCTGAAACCTAGAAGCTTAGAGTTTGGCAAATACATTCTCCAAATATTCTGTCTTGACTGAGCATGCTCCATTCACTCAGTTTCTAGTGTCAACCAGACTGTGGGGGACTGACAAGAAGTTTCCCTGCAATTGTTTCTCCCAGCTCCCAGTGGCTGCTGTGATGTCAGGCAGCAAAACTGAGAGCAGAGAGACTGTCTCCTCTGTGTTCTTAATCTCAGTGCCCCAGAGCTGTGTTCAAGTAGCTGAAGGAGAAGGAAGAGGAAGATTCAAAAACAGAAGAGTTAGGTGTGTATGAATGTGGTGTGGGTAGGAGGACAGGAGCAGAGGTTGAAGCCCGGCAGGACAGGGGCAGGAGTCAGGAAGTAAGGAGGAGGGCAGGAGCCTGGAGGAGAGGGGAAATAGGAGCAAGGGAGCAGGGACAAGAGGTGGGTGTGTAGGAAGAAAAGAGCAGAGAGACAGAAGGGTCTTAGAACACACTGTCCTTCAGAACCTAGAATTGAATCCAGGATTCCTGCTGTCAAATAGCTGTGAAACACATTGGCAAAATGTTTGTCCCTTTAAAAGCAAGTCCATCTAGATATTAATAGCCGATTAATGCTATCACTTACCCCACTCACTCAACTCATAGAGGTATGTACTATGGATCTGAATGCCCTAACCATGCTAATGACCCATGTGTGGATCAATATCATTCCACATAATATAATTGCTTTTTCAGTTTGGTTTAGTTTAAAAACAAAATTAGGAAAACAAATTTAAACCGAACTTTAATTTTGTAAAGTCAATGCATATGCGACTTTAATTTTGCCTCTTGGTGTGTATGCATTATGATACAGTCTTTAATTGCATGATCCCAGGCAATTCTTTTTTGTGACCACAGCCTCATTCAGTTCCATCTGCAACAACATCTTACCCACATTAGTCACACATTGTAATTTTAATTACATTTGCATCCTTACTTAGCATGACCTTAGATTTTTGTATTTAGTAGATTATTTTAGATTAAAAAATGTTCTCTTTTAAATTGACTCAGATGCTTGCTTCTTTGGAAATGGATATTGTATCTGTGAAAGCAAGTCCAGAAATGCTTAACTTCCTGAAAACACTCACTTTACCTTGTTTTCACTGATCTGATCTCCACTTCTATGGATATGAGTGCCCGAAGGGAAGTTTTCAGTCAATAACTGACTGTGAGAACTTTCATTTCAAGTTCAACCCATAGGTGCCAGTTTAGCAAGTTTTGTGCTGATTTAAAGGGGGAGAAGAACACTTCTGACTGTTGAATCACATTACTATTTCAAATCTGAAGTACTAAACATTTTAATTGGCGTAATCTAAGTGTAGTACTTTGGAACTCTCTTTGCAACTGTGAAGCCATCTCCGAAAGCTTCCCTTCTGTATGTAGCCTTGGATTGTGTATGTGTACAGAAGGGATCACTTTAAGCCAGTTTTAATGTTCAAATTAGCAATGACAGCTTAGACAAGACAGACTGAATTTGGAAACCACCTACACATCTAGAATAAAATCATAGAATCACTGGGATCAAAAGGGAACTCTATTCCATTCTCTAGCTCCATGGTGAGATTTTGTATCCATAAACCACATCTGGAGGGTTTTAAGTCTAACCTTGAAAATCTCTAGTGAAGATCATTTCTTAAAATTGAGAAAACTATAAGAATAACGAGGCAAATATTTAGCCTACATTTCTCCTTCAAGATAAGCTTGTTATTACTACTTCTCTTCTTACTGAGAATAAAGAGTTGTGTGATTATCTTAAAATGCCTATTAACACATACATTTACTAGAGCTGTTCATCCAGTCTTGTCCTGACTTGTTTCTTGCTAGCCCTCTTCCTTTGCCCAAGCTGCACAAGTGACCACCTTCTCCCTCTTGTCATTTAGCCTTCTTCTATATGGTCCACTATATTCTGAAACTCCTTTCAGACCTACCCTGTCATCCATTTGCCCTATCCTTTTTCAAGTCCCTGCTTAAAACATGCTTTTCCCCAAAGGCCTATAACCACTATAATCCCTGCAGAAAAATGTTAAGAAGTTAGACTATGTAGCTGATCAGAAAATGGTTTTTAATTCCATCAACAATTTTGACTTGTCATTGAAAACATAAAAACTTTGTGTTTCTGAAAGCAAATGCTTTGTGCAAATGCTTTGTACAAACTTTCTTGTAGTTTTCATGTAGTTCCAAGTTTTGATGGAAAAAATTCTACCATCCCTATTAGATGCCACTACACTTAATTATGCATATCTAGTCAGAATTGCAGAACTAACAAAATGTGTCCTACATTTTACTCCTCAATCTACCACTCACTGCATCCCATTTTCCATCCTTTGTTTTGTAACTAATTAGACTGTGAACTCCTTGGGGTGGGGACTTGTCTTTATATATGTCTGTAAAAGCACCCTGCATAGATAATTAACATTTCCAGTGTGGTGGTGACATGTGAGATTTTAGAACTGATCTAACTGAAAATAATCAAGGTAATTTGAGGTGTGTGTGGGATGTAGGCTCAATCGTCTAGTAGTTTATACAAAGTGAGATAAAGGCTGTCATAGAGAGAAGAATGGCATGTTATGCTGCTGTCTAGCAGATAGATTCATATGATTTAGCTATTTTATCTCAAGTTTATATAAAAACTAAATTACAAGAACACTGGGGTCACAAAATGAAGCACTTAAATCAGGAATTGTCTGCACAACCTTAAATATGCTGATTTATCTTATCACCAAGTTTCTTTTTTCTGAAAGATGCTTGCTTCATCATGGGCATTGAACTATTAGGTGTTGGTCCAAGTTGTGGGCAATGTCTGACCCAGGCACATACTTGCTGCTACCTCTGTTTTCTGGGATCCAACTTTATGTCTAGCAGCACAGAAAGGAAATAGTCTCTGCATGCCTTACAGCTGTGGGCGGGGTGGGGGTGTATAATTTTAACAGGCCCTTGCATGGTATTTACAGGGCTGTGGGGAAGATACCTTGTACTCTCTTTACTATGCCCCTCTATAATTGTCTATCAGAATCTGCCCCTCAGTGTGGAGGATTAATTATGTGCATATAATGAAATAGAGGGCCACACTTTGGAGAGTGACTATAACAAATTAATACACAACTACCTCATTCACTAAACATCGTATAGCCAGTGTACTGATTGAAGCACGTAATTTTGATTCGAAGAGCGAAGTGATGGAGAATCCACTACAACCCCTGGTAAACTGTTCTAATGGTTAGTTAATCTTTTGGTAATCTACTTCTAGCCACTGGATTTGTCAGATAGATTAAAGACTCCTCTAGTATCATATCTCTTCCCTTTCTCATGTTGGTGCTTATAGATGATGATGATGAAGTCACCTGTTAAACTTCATTAGAGAAATAAATAGATTGAGCTTCTTAAGTTTCTCACTGCAAAACATGTGTTCCAGTCTTCTAATCAGTCCTGTAGCTCAACTCAGGGGTGGTAGATAAAGTTATGGGAAGGTAGGTGTATTGAAGAAACCAGCTGAATCCTAGTTTCATAATCTTAAATTCTGATCACCTCTTGAATTTCTGTCTTTGGGTCAGGGACACTTTAGAAATGCCAACGGACAGACATGCAGTGGTTGGGAAATAGGATTTTCAGTTAGCACTGACTCAAGTGTGTGGCATTAGCAGCAAATTTTTCTGGAAAAGCATATAAATCAATCGCATCTGTGAAGTATCTTCTAGACTGAAGGCCTGATTCTCCTCTCATGTACACGACAATTACACCAATACAGCTAAGTGACTTCAATAGTTACTATTGATTCTCATTGGTGAAAGTCAGAGAAGAATGAGGCTCTAAATCTTCTTCTCTGTTAATGTAATACAAAGAATACAATGGCATATTTTTTCTCTTTTAGCATCTATTTTATAAACTTACAGTATGAAACAAAAAATATCCTTTATAAATGCTGCAGTTATTTTTCTTTAGACTAAAATGCAAATTAATATCTCACTGCCACTTTGTGGGTTTACTGTATGTTGAGACTCTCACTAGAAGACTTTTTTGAGGAATGTTCAACATTATAACTTTTTGGGTGCTTATGCTCACTTTAGGGGAGCAGATTCCTGTTTTTCTCAAGTTCAGGCTTGACATTTCCATTATGCATTTTGCTATGGTTATGTGATGTAGATGGTAAAGCCAAAATTTCATCCTAAAAAGGAGTCCAGGTAAGAATTCCTGAAATTTGTGCTGATAAAAGGCATTGACTTCTGGGTGAAAATAAGTAAAATCAGTTTCTCTGCAAGGTTTTTGTATTACCAACTTAAAACAAAAAAGGGATGTAGTGCTCTAATGATTAAACATTTATTCAATATATATTACTGAAACCTGGTGGGATGATTCCGGTGACTAGAATGTGAACATCAATAGTTCTAACCTATTTAGAAAGGACTGAGAGGGCAAAAAGGTAGGGGGGAAATGCCACTCTGTCAAAAATGTCATTACCTGTTTCCGAGTCACTGATATAGCTCAGGGGAAAATAATCTTCAATGCTTTATGGATCAATATCCTAACAGCTAAAGCACAAAATGGGTCATTAGTTGATGTCTGCTATAGACCACCAAATCACACTAGGGAACAGGATGACTGGCTCCTTACCCACCTATCTATAACATATAGGAAAAAAATCTGTGTGATCCTTGGATGGTTCAATCTGAGTGACATATGGTGAAGGTCTCATGCTGCCAGTACTAAAACATTTGGATTTTATACATATTACAGATAACAATTTCTTAACTCAAAGTGTTGCGTGTGACATGGGGAAATACTTAATTATCTTAAGAGATACAGTTCTGATTACAGAATTAAAAATTAATAGTAACTTAAGTGCAAGGGATCATGACTTTATCACATTCATAATGTGCAAACCGAATAAAGTACAGACCAGTAATATATATACTTGGTACTTTAAAGAGGCCAATTTCACAAAGCTGAAAACAATCATGAGTCAAATCATCTGGGAGGAAGAATTTAAATCAGAAAAGTGTGAGTGATCATTGAGAACTGTTTAAGAACACTTTACTAGATGGTCAAAAAGCCACAATTGACGAAAAAAGACTGTATTGATTAACAAATCTCAGGAGTTTAAAGGGGAAGTGAAGGCAGTTATTACTTAATAATAATTAATTAATATAACAAATGGAAAAAAGGCAGAGTTGATATTCCAGAAAACTGGAAGAAAGCTAATGCTGTGCCAATATTTTAAAAGATAAATGGGATGACCTGGGTAATTATAGGCTCGTCAACATGACATCAAAACTGGCCATAATAATGTAGAATCAGACGCAGGATTTGATTAATAAGGAATTAAAAGACTAAAGTAATTAATATCTATCAGCATGGATTGGAAAATAGAGCATGTAAAACTAAGTTATCTTTCTTTTTTGTTGATAAGATTACAAGTTTGGTTGATAAAAGTAATACCATTGATGAAATATACTAGAAAGATACACTATTAACATGGCACCCATTAAATGGATTAAATGGGAGCTAAATGATAGGTTTCAAAATGTAATTATAAACAGGGAATCATCATAAAATTTCCAGTGGGGTCCCACAGAGATCAGTTCTTGGCCCTATGCTATTTAACACTTTTCTTAATGATCTGGAAGAAAGCATAAAATCAACACTGATAAAGTTTGCAAATGACACAAATTTGGGAAGTGGATGGGTCACTGATACAGAACAATCTGGATTGCTTGGTAGGCTGGGCACAATCAAATTATATGAATTTTAATATGGCTAAATATAAATATATACATCTAGGAACAAAGGGTAAACCAGAACACATCTTGGGATTCCCAGTCCGGGCAGCAGATGGATGACTCTTTCCCCCGTAGGAGGGAGTCTCCAAACACCTTGGGAGTGGTGGTCCTGGAACTCCCATCCTAGGACAATGTATCCCATACCTTCTGGTCAACAGTGTCTCTTTCTGATCCTTTCCCTCAGATGACTCTTCCAAGGCATTCCCAGAAGTTGTACCTGGGCAGAGAGCCTGAAAGTGGTTGCTTACCTCTATCTGTGTTGGTGGTATATTGATTCCCCTCCTTCTTCTTCTGGAGGACACACACTACCAACATTCTTTCTTGTTCTTCAGTCTCCCTGCACTGTTCTTTCCAATTCTTTGGCATGCTGTGCCCATACTACCATATCCTGACTTCTTTCTAGAAAGTCTTCCTTTTCTGTGATGCAGTGCAGGGTCATTACTTGGATCTTTAGTCCTTTAATCTTTTCTTCCAGCATGGAGACCAGCTTGCACTTTGTACAGATGAAGTTGCTTCTGTCCTCTGGGAGAAAGACAAACATGGCACATCCTTTGCAGGTCACAACAACTGATCCCTCATTATCCATATTTTCTACCTTGTAATGTATCAGGAGCCTCTTCAGATGTATTTACTGCTTGCAGAAGCCTGAAAGACAAAAAATCTGTGAGCTCTCCAACTAGGCAAATTCCCAGGCAAACTCTCTTTGTTTGCTTCTCCTCTGTTAGCTAGCTCTCTTGCTAGGTTCACAATTGGCTGTCTTTTTATAAGGCTACTGGCTTGAAGCAGTTGCCCCAGCTCAAAGCCTCAGCTGCTGTGATGCTGTGGATGCAAGAGCTAATGCATGCCTTGGATGCATAATCAGGGGAATCTCAAGTAGGAGAATAGAGGGTATATCATCTCTTTATTCTGCACTGGGGTGGTACAGGACCAAAAGTAAAATCCCTGCAAGCTGCATAGAATCTTTTCAAAGATACCATAATAGAGGCTCAACTTAAATGTATACCCCAATTGAAAGAACATAGTACGAGAACCAAAGAAAAGCCACCGTGGTTAAACAACAAGTGAAAGAAACAATGAGACATAAAAAGGCATGCTTTAAAAAGTGGAAGATAAATCCTAATGAGGAAAATATAAAAGAAAATAAACTCTGGCAAATGAAGTGTAAAAATATAATTAGAAAGATCAAAAAAGAATTTGAAGAACAGCTAGCCAAAGACTCCAAAAGTAACAGCAATTAAAAAAAAATACATCAGAAACAGAAGGCCTGCTAAACAACCGGTGGGGCCACTGGACAATTGAGATGCTAAAGGAGCACTCAAAGACGAGAAGGCCACTGGGGAGAAACTGAATTCTTTGCATCGGTCTTCACTGTTGAGTTTGTGAGGGAGATTTCCAAACTGGAGCCATTCTTTTTGGGTGACAGATCTGAGGAACTATCCAAAATTGAGGTGTCATTAGATGAGGTTTTGGAACAAATTGATAAACTAAACAGTAATAAGTCTGAAGGAATTCTAATGTGAAATTGCAGGACTATTAACAGTCATCTGTAACCTATCATTTAAATGAGCTTCTGTACCAAATGACTGGAGGATAGCTAATGTGATGCCAATTTTTAAAAAGGGCTCCAGAGGTGACCCTGGCAACTACAGGCTGGTAAACCTCACTTCAGTACCATGCAAATTGGTTGAAACTATTGTAAAGAACAAAATTGTCAGACACATAGATGAACATAATTTATTAGGAAATAGTCAACATAGTTTTTGTAAAGGGAAATCATGCCTCACCAATCTACTGGAATTTGTTGAGGAGGTTAATAAGCATGCGGACAAAGGAGATCCAGTGGATATAATGTATTTAGATTTTCAGAAAGCCAAAGACTCTTAAGCAAAATAAGCAGTCATAGGATAAGAGGGAAGGTTCTCTTGTGGATTGGTAACTGGTTAAAAGATAGAAAACAAAGGGTAGGAATAAATGGTCAGTTTTCAAAATGGAGGGAGGTAAATAGTGGTGTCCCCCAGGGATCTGTACTGGGCCGAGTCCTATTCAACATATTCATGAATGATCTGGAAAAAGGGATAAACAGTGAGCTGGCAAAATTTGCAGATGGTACAAAAGTACTCAAGATAGTTAAGTCCCAGGCAGACTGTGAAGAGCTAAAAAAAGGATCCCATAAAACTGGGTAAGTGGGCAACAAAATGGCCGATGAAATGTAATGTTGATAAATGCAAAGTAACGCACACTGGAAAACATAATCCTAACTATACATATTCAATGATGGGGTCTAAATTAGTTGTTACCACTCAAGAAAGAGATCTTGGAGTCATTGTGGATAGTTCTCTGAAATTATCCACTCAATGTGCAGTGGCAGTCAAAAAAGTGAACAGAATGTTAGGAACCATCAAGAAAGGGATAGATAAGACAGAAAATATAATTATGCCTCTATATAAATCCATTGTATGTCCAGACCTTGAATACTGCATGCAGATGTTGTTGCCCCGTTTCAAAAAAGATATATTAGAATTGGAAAAGATTCAGAAAAGGGCAACAAAAATTAGGGCTATAGAACGGCTTCCGTATGAGGAGAGATTAAAAAGACTGGGATTTTTTCAGCTTGGAAAAGAGGCGACTAAGGTGGGATATGACAGAGGTCTATAAAATCATGAGTGGTATAGAGAAAGTAAATAAGGAAGTGTTATTTACTCCTTTTCATAATACAAGAACAAGGGCCACTGAATGAAATTAATAGGTAGCAGGTTTAAAACAAACACAAGTATTTTTTTCACACAATACACTGTCATCCTCTGGAACTCCTTACCCGAGGGTGTTGTGAAGGCCAATACTATAACGGGGTTCAAAAAGGAGCTAGATAGATTCATGAAAGATAGGTCCATCGATGGCTATTAGCCAGGATGGACAGGAATGGTATTCGACTGCCTCTGTTTGCCAGAAGCTGGGATTGAGTAACAAGGCATGGATCACTTGATGATAATCTGTCCATTCCTTTTTGGGCACCTGCCATTAGCCACTGTCAGAGGACAGGATATTGGGCTTGATGGACTTTTGGTCTGACCCAGTATGGCCGTTCTTATGTTCACTGCTGGAGTGATGTGTCCAGGTCTGGTGTCCACAATTCAAGAAGAGTGTTGATCAATTGGAGAAGGTTCAGAGAAGTTCCACAAGATTGATTAAAATATTAGAAAACATGCCTTATAGACATAAGCTCAGAAAGATTAAGTTAGGGGAGTCTTATTTACAGTCTGAGTTTCTACATAGGGAAAAATATTTAAAATAGACTCTTCAATCCAGTGGAGAAAGATAAAACAGATCCAATAGCTGGAATTCAAGCCATACAAATTCAGTGTGGAAATCAAGCGTGAATTTTTAACCATGAGAATAATTAATCATTGCAACAATTTATCAAGGCTCATGGTGGAGTCTCCATCACTGACTTTTTTAAAATTAAGGCAAGATGATGGTTATAAAGACATTCTTGGCTTCAGGTGGTGTATGAGGATCCAGAAGTAGTTGGAGATCAAGCAGGGGCACCCTAAATTACATACCTCAGTGACCAAAAAAAGCCATACATATTATCCTTTAGGGATATCATCTTCTCTTCCAACTTCTCGAGTTGTTTCCAGCACTCTCCCAACCTCATATCTTTCTAATGTTATATTAATCTTTTATCATTTTCCCCATTAAAATGTATTATTCCCATTAAAAATCTAGGTGTCCTTTCCCTCTCACCTTCTCTAGTTCATGAACATTAAAGTGGGAAAGGTAAGGCCTATCCCAAAATTTTGTCCATTTGACATAAAAGGGCCAAGTGTACACATACTAGCGATAAAATTATTTCTGTTCCATTTGGTTAAAGAGTTGTCTCCTGCTAAAAACAAAATGTCTCTGTTTTGAGGATTACAGGTGCTTCTCTCCCTTCTATCCAGTAGACTCACTACTTGTAGCAGCAGCCACCTGTTGTCTCAGGCTAACTTGTTGCTCTGGGTGCTGTGGTTCTCCACAATGCTGTGGAAGAAAATAGTGCAAACAGTAACAGGGGCTTCTTTATGAAAAAGGGAAGAAAAGGCCTAACTATTGATTGGGAAGGCACATCGTTATTATTAGCAACATTATTATAAAAGACCAAAAAAGATAATCAGACATTAAAAAAAAAAAAGCATATAAAAGTAACCCAGTTGAGGTCATAAAAGACCAGAGCCAAAGCCCACTGAAATCCATGGAAATCCATGGAGAAGGCCCATATCAAGTAAAATTGATGGCTCCAATGATCCCAGCAACAGATAATCCTAAAATAACTTTAAATAAATCACAAATGTCACGTGATATTCTGTAAAGAAACAGAGTTTTTGTTATCACAGAGCTTGACATGAGAGAAAAGAAGATCTGGGGCGACTGCTATACTGTTCAATTTTAAATAAAAAATATTATTAAATAAAGTAGCAGTCCATATACAACATCTGTACTAGAGCTCCATGAACATACTGAATACAGCGAAAAGCGTTTCTTCCTTTTAAGTTGGAGTTCTTAAGTCTAGATCAGAGAAAATTATATTATTTTAAATATTATTATTCAATATTTGCATTACAGTGGTGCAGAAAGGCCTCAGAGGGGCAGACCCCACTCTATCTAGGATGACACAGTTCCTGTCGAGAAAATCTTATTTCATTGGAACTATGTGCATAAAGTTGACCATATGCATAAGTCTTTTTCTAGGACCATGGATAATAAGAATAAACTTAAAGAGGCCAGGCATATGAATAATTTCATGTTTCCATAATTTCACTTCTTAAAGGGAAATGCTGATCTTATTTCCTGTCCCTCCCACGTATACCTGTCAACTTTAAGTTCATACAGCACTGCAGGCAAGAATAGAGGTGTTATTCCTAGTGTCCTGAGCAAGTTCCAATAGAATTAGTTATACGCCCCCTAACTAAATGACCTCTACAATTTCAAATAGATGCAGTAGTCTTCTTTTCCTATAATCCACTACAGACTTTGTGTTTTAAACACCTGCCATCTTCTTTCCCCTGAGATGTCTATAATTGATTAAGAAGTTTGTGAAATGTGATTTTTTTTATGTTATATCATACTCCATACAGTGTATAAAGCGTATACTATGCAGCATTCTACTGTGGCTCCATTATTTATATATAAACACACACATGCTCTCCAAATAGCCAGCCATACTATCTCAGTTAGCCAGCAGTCGTTCCCAATGAATATCAGTTGGCACAAATTGGTGCCTTAAGAGCCCCAGCATGGGCTACTTATTTAAACTTAAGGTTTTTTTATTTTATTTTAAGCCTAATACATGCCTAAAGTTGCTCATGTACATAAATGGAAAGAGAATATGGGCCTTAGAATGTAGAAAGAGTTTTGAAAGTCAGGTAATCCTAAATTAAAATTAATATTATAGGAAAAAGTATCAGGATCATTTTCTCACAAATTACTTTAATTCCAACTCATACACCATACCCAAATACAATGAAAACACATGCTTACGACTGCTCCAGCCATTGCTAAGGAATCCAGGAGGGGAGCATGGAAATATTTTCTTTATGATATAAATTTAAATTTCAGCTACTTTTTATCTGTTAACTCGTCATTGCAGAACATAAAGTAGGCTCCATTGTAACTCAGGGAAATTCATTTTTTTGTTCATCCAATTGCTCACCTCATTAAATCCTTCATTTAAGAAGCAAAGAACTATACCTGATGGCATTTCTGTGTATAGATGTACGTAACACACTTATGCAGCAATGTATGTGATTGAATTGGAGAAGAGAAGACCAGTGCATTTTGGCTATCTTACTCTGATTACTCTGTACACATTGCAATGCTCCTTCTGCTGACAAAGCTTTCCTGCTTTGCCGACAAAATAAAACCACCTTAGCAAGAATCACAGAGCTATTTGCAGCAAAGTGTGATCAACAATGTGTGAGTGTAGACACCACACTTGTTTATGTTCCTGTAAATGGCATCCAGGCAGTATCCCACAGTGCCCATCCTGACCACTCTGGTCAGTAGTTTGAACTCTGCTGCTCTGAACCCAGTTATGCAGGCTTCTGCCCCTCCCCCTTTAAAGGTACATACATTTTTTAACTTCCACTTCCTGTTTGGTCGGCATGGAGAGCTCACTTTGCATGTTTCCAGCTGACCCTGGTGGCTCCACAGAGCAAATGCTCTCCCGCTTGGAGCACACCTGAGTTGTTGCATCTGCTAGCACTGTGGGAACATGAAGCTGTGCAGTCCCCACTCCACTCCAGCCATAGGAACTTAGATATCTAAGGTCAGATTTCTCATGGCTTGTTGGATGAGGGCTACAAATGGGACATGCATCAGTGCTATCCTAGAGTCATTCTACATCTGCTCAATGTATTGATGAAGCTCTCCTTGCTGCTGTCCAGGTTTTTCATATAAGGCTTCATGAACCATGAGAGTAGGGGGTATGCTGGATCTCCCCAGATCACTCTGGGCATTTCAACCTCCTGCACTGGAATCTTCTGGTCTGGAAAGTAAGAACCTGGTTGTCAGGGCCACCCAGAGGATTCAGGGAGCCTGGGACAAAGCAATTTTAGGGGCCCCTTCCAGAAAAAAAAGTTGCAATACTATAGAACACTATATTCTCGTGGGGGCCCCTGCAGGGCCTGGGGCCTGTGGCAAATTGCTCCACTTGCCTCCCCCCTCTGGGCAGCCCTGCTGGTTGGAGCTTTCCGTACAGGCCAGTGTTCCTGAAGATACATGCATCATACACCTTCCCAGACCACCCTGCATTGGTGTCCGTGAAATGCCCATGGTGATACACAAGCTCCTGCAGTACCATAGAGAAGTACCCCCTTCTATTAATGTACTCCATCACAAAATGGTCCAGGGCCAAAATTGGAATATGTGTGCCGTCTATCTCCCCGCCAGTTAGGGAATCCCATTGCCACAAAACCATACAATATTTCATGCACATTGCCAAAAGACACAGTCCTTCATAGCTGGATGTGATTAATGACCCTGCACACTTGCATTAATGCTGTTTCAATGATGGACTTCCTGACTCCAAACTGATTTCATGACTGACTGGTAGTAGTTTAGAGTCTCCAGCTCCCATACTGTGATTGCCACACTTTCTTCACTGAGAGGCAGCTCTCATTTTGGTGTCCCTGCGATGCAGTGCACGCAATTCCAGGAAGGTGGCTTTTCGCATCCGAAAATTCTGCAGCCACTGCTCATCATCCCTGACCTGCAAAATGATGTGATCCCATCACTCAGTGCTTGTTTCCAGTGTAAATCCAAAAGTGACAGTCCACCATGTTTAGGTGCTCTGTGTATGCCCAAAGTAATCTGTTGTGGTGTTTCTTTCAATGGCACACAGCAGGTCAGGCAACTCTGATTCCTGTTCAGACTGGGTGCACATGCTATACTGCATGACCAGCCGTGATGTGTTCATAACAGTGACCACAACAGTAGAGAGCAGTGTAGGATCCATCCTTTCAGACAGAGATAGAAGGTGCACAATAAAGAAGGGCTGCCAAAAAATGTTATGAAACACAGTCAGAAGCCCTTGGAATGCTGGGATGGAAATAACTGCATTATGGATGCTGAGCCTGCACCCATAATGCACTGCAATCCACTCCACTTTCTCACATCTCCTAGCTGCAAAAGGTGGTGAGTAGCACAGTGGGATAGCTACCCACAGTGCACTGCTTTCACTGTTGATGCTAGAGCACCAACTGTGGAAGCATTCCACTGACAGAAGGAGCACTGTGTGAACATTCACAAGTGTTGTAATTGTATTGGGTTTTCATTTTCGACTTAACTTGTATTGTCAAAAACGTGTAATGTAGACAAGGTCTTAGTACTATCACTCAATTTCACACATTCCTCAGAGTACCAGAACAATAAAAAACATAACCTACCCAATCTAACTGCATGTTTAATGAGGGCCTCAGCTGTCCTTCAACAAACATTTATTCCAAAAGTGTTGTCAATGCTGTTGGCAGCACTATATTTACCCCTGGAGTATTTCTAAAACATGAAGAATACAGAATACCTCTCGTTTCTTAAAATCAACCTGAATCTTTTTTAAAATGTAATCTCATGTGCAATGAAATGAATAATATGTTAACAGATAGAGGTTCTGGAATTGTAGTCCATGAATTTCATTTGAGCAGTAACAGCCTTTTTGAATTTACTGCAAGCAATATTCAGCTTAACTCATGCATCTATTTGTTAGGAATGCAGTTTGTGGGTAACATAAATAATATATACAGCTAAACCAGTTACTTTGATATACAAGCATTGAACTTCCTTGCTTCACTGCACTCAGTTCAACAAGAATATGATTCATAAAACAGTTCTTTCGCAATAGGACATTTATTTTCCATCAAAAGGCAAAAGTATTGGCTATCTCTGGGTTATATGTTTACTATATATTAATCTTTATGCCTTTTGAAATTATGGGAATGCTCAATAGTGAAGACTTGATTTCTTAGCTTTATTATACTGTCTTGATAAGAGAATAAAAAATAAATCGCCAAATTTTGGTGTTTGCAGGAAACATGGTTTTACATTGAACATGGGGGAAGAGAGTAATCCCAGATACAAAATACATGTTGCTCTCTAGTATTTTCTCTGGAAGGAGGGAAAAAAAGAGGATCAGTGAGTCAAAATCAAGAATGGTGAATATTATTTCTGGTTGATTGTGGCGGGCAGATGTCATCTCTTCCACACTGATTCATGTTTCCTTGAGACTTGCATTATTTTCCTCACGTCACCCTTAAGAAGAGTAATTTATGAACTTTGAAATGTTCAGAAATGTTACTCACATAGAACACCAAATCTTACATTCTTACCTCAAATCAAGTCATACCATATTTCTTGTTTAAACTTCCACCAAAGGTAATAGCAGTTCTGAGTGTTTGTTGATTTCCAGGATGAGAATCTTAGTTTGTGGCTCATGTGGGAAATCTTACCTACAAAATCAATTTTCACCATATATGACTTTGATCCTTGGCTTTCTTGCAGTAGAGACCACCTAGATCCCCCTACTAACAGAGACTGACAACACTTTGAAGGGAATCTGCCATCATCCCTAAAACATGCAATAGCCCAACTCTGACAATTAGTAAATAAAAAAAACCTTTGCGTTAGAGACATTGCAAACTACCATCCAGTATCTAAACTCCTTTCTCTAAAAAAGACATGAAGACCTACCTTCTCCCTTCCCCCCTCCCCCCCGCTTGCAAAAGACTCCAGTGTCATCTACTGCAAATGTTGTGGATCATTCCATTAGGCTTCTGGCCAAAGTACGGTACAGGTCTAGCATTTGTTATACTGTTAATTTATCACCTACAGTCCATATATGTGGACATATACATCTATACTCATCCTGCTTGTACCGTGATCAGTAGAACTGGAGTCAGAGTGACCATGTTCCCCAAAGGGACTGTTATTGAGAAGACACCAGTGGAACAGGGAACCTGGGGAGTTAGGCTGGAACTCAGCCACATGGACTGAGCAGTCCCTGGGGCTTAATAAAGATCCACTTGAACTACATTCAGCATCGTTCTTTGCAAATGAAACACTGCCAGATCTCTTTGCAGCGGTGCTATGTTTCACAGCACAAACATAAAGAAATAGATAAAAAACAATACTCTTGTGAATGCAGAGAGGCACAACCCATCCCATGTTGCCTTATGCTGTCTCTCTCCAGCAGGCTTTATACAGAGCCCTCTAACTTGAAAGCAGGACTTGAAAGCCCTCACTGCTCTCAAAATAAGTTTTTGACATTTCAGCGCAGTCCTCAATACACCTTGGACACCTGATAGCTTTGATCATCAAATTCTCCTGTCTTGCCTCCAGGAACTTGCAGGGATGAATGGAAAGTCTGTGAAATGTCTCATGTGTTCTTCTCAGATGGAAACTGGAGAGTCACTATGGCAAGCTGTTCGTTCACCTCCAAAGTCCTCATCTGCGTAAGTTCCACAAAATTATATCCTCTTCTTCATATTATTCCATATCTATGTGAATATATTGGAGAACTGCTTAGATAGCACAGCTGCGTGCAGACAAGACCCGGCTATGCATCTCCTTCCATCAAATGTAAACAGCATCATTTCACAGTTCTGTTAAAGCCTAACTGAAAACAACCCTACAGCTGGTGGAAAGGTGGGAACTGTTTCACAAAAATTTACATGCTACATTAGTTCTACTTATTCCATCACAAGATTTCAAAACGGCATGTTTTGACCAGCTCTATATAACACCTGGATAAATGGGAGCTAAAGCTAAGCCTGGTAACAAGAGAGGGATACAGACCTACTAGAGATTCCAGAGAGGTCAGGAAAGATGAGGTGGATACAAAGACATGGGAACAAGGGTTTGGCCCCTTGCTGTTCCAGACAGTAATAGTCTCAACCTTTTTTCCACCTTCTTTAGGGGATTCCCTCCCCTAATCCTGCTTCCAAATCTGATTTATCTAGGAACCCAATTCCCTATTGAAGGAGTACCTACCTGTACAGGACATCTGCCATGCTGCAACAACATGAACACATTATGACCTAACCTAACGTCACAATTGCTCCCTTCAGGTGCACAGGAACTAGCGTACTTCTGCAGCACCCTTCTGTCCAGCCAGTCAGGCAAGTGCTCCACATCTCTCCTCCACAAGCTGAAGCTGTACACCCATGAGGAGAAGAATAAAAAGGAGAGGGAGAGGCAATCCTTAAAGTGGGCCAAGGGGCCTCTGCTGGTGCAGACAAAGCCTTTCATTTGTAAGGCTGGGGTGGGGGGGCATTTAAAACCTATCTTGGCATTTTCACCCTGTTATGCTGAAAATTTATTGTTGTATCTGGGATTTGTTTATGAAGCCAACTACTTTCAAATTAGTTTCTGCATAGGTGATCAGCACAGATGTGAGCAGTATGGTTTCAGTTTCCATGCCAGCATGCATTTTTCTAGTTTTCCCTTTCTCTTAAAATGCTAATTTATGTACAGTAGTTTGTTTTTTTTTTTAGGTCAAAAAATGTTATGCATCTGGTGCATCTTGGAAAGGTATTGGAAGAGACAGTAGCAAAATTAAATGTTCATTGTTGCTAAATCAATGCTGAGTTTTAGTCATCTTCAATATTATCAAAGGCATACGAACACACAAGACTCCAAATAAATGCATTTAAAGAAAGGAATCAATCTTCATAGGAAGAAGAATCCCAGACTCTTTACAATTGATGAAAAATATTTTCTAGAAAAAGATAACTAACAGTGAGGTTATTTAATTAGGAATGCACTGCAGTCTGAGACTTTGAAGTACAATGTTATATGATTTGTGGAAAGCTTATTTACCTTTCATAAAGTAATCATGTTAATACTGTTGTTCCATGATGCTACAGTAAAACTACTGCAAGGGCATTTGATAAACATAGAGAACATGAGAACAGAGGGGGTTCTGGGATATGGAGCAAGCAAATCAGGACTGCTTGGTTCCCTTAGTTACTTTGCTACTGACTCAGAGTGGATTTGATCCTGAGAGGTGCTGAGCGCCCTAAACTTTCCACTGATTTCAGTACATTTAAATGAAGAAACTACTGTAAGACTTCTTGGAATTCTGATACAAACTGTAGATGAGTACAAATCTAGATCCTGGAAACAAGCACCTCCTGATCTTTAGGAAGTTCAGATTCAGCTTTCACCAATACCAGCTTTGACCCAGGGCCATCCAGAGGATTCAGGGGGCCTGGGGAAAAGCAATTTCGGGGGCCCCTTCCAGAAAAAAAATTGCAATACTATATTCTCAAGGGGCCCCTGCAGGGCCCAGGGCAAATTTCCCCACTTGCTCCCTCCCACAGGAGGCCCTGGGAAAAATAAACCTTCCACATCTCAGCACAAACCCAGTTTTGAAAAAACTTCTTTGCAAGATATCACTGGTCCTCAGCATCAGCTAGTGCTAAAAGCAACTAAAGCTCATTAAAAGGGTTGGACAAATATTTTCCATCAAAACTTTTTTTGGATTGAAAACCAGGGGTTTTTAAAAAGCAGAAAAAAATCACGGATAACGTCTGCTTTCCTTCAAAATTTGTTGTGTTATTTTTAATTGAAAAGCTGAAATAAGTCTGCCAAAACCTGAACATCATTTGGGGTTTCAGAACTGTGTGGCCAAATATATGCTGCTTGCTATGTTTGATTGTTTAAAAAAACCATAAAAAAATTCTGCTTAAAAAAAATCCAAAACTTTTGAATCACCTCAGCTTGTGACCAAACGTCTGAGCCCATCCAGTCAGAGATTGTCCCAGGTTTCTGATACGCTGCTAGCTTCCTTGACTCATATCTGTCTCCATAACTTTGGGTTCATTTAGGTTAGAACATAAGAACAACCATACTAGGTCAAACCAAAGGTCCATCCATCCCAGTATCCTGTCTACCGACAATGGCCAATGCCAAGTGTCCCTGAGGGAGTGAACCTAACAGGTAATGATCCTCTCCTGCCATCCATCTCCAGCCTCTGACAAACAGCGGCTAGGGACACCATTCCTTACCCATCCTGGCTAATAGCCATTAATGGACTTAACCTCCATGCATTTATCTGTTTCCTAGAAACTGGCTCCATAGGATCCCTCACAAACTGAAGACGATTACTGTGGGTTTGTCTTTAGTATAGCTTATGTACATACTCCATGTGAATGGACACAGGGTGCTAAAATTAAATTAACCTAGGGGTTCTCAAACAGGGAGTCAGGACCCCTCAGGGGGTCACGAGGTTATTACTGGGGGTCGCAAGCTGTCAGCCTCCACCTCAAACCCTGCTTTGCCTCTAGCATTTATAATAGTGTTAAATAATTAAAAAATGTTTTCAATTTATAAGGGATTAGGGGGAGTCGCACTCAGAGGTTTGTGAAAGGGATCACCAGTACAAAAGTTTGAGAACCATTGAATTAACCCCTCTGAAGCCTCCCTTGGTAGGGTCGGGCAGGATATTGCTCTTCTCATGTGATCCCGCCCCCAGTGGCTGATCTTAAATGAAGCTACCCTCCCCTAATATGAATCTCCCTATGGCACTGAAATTAAATATAGACTTTAATTTGGCAGTTGAGAAGTGAAAGGGATGGTAGTCCTAATGGAAAAGCTAACAGCTTGGCTCTTCTGCAAGCTTCAAACTGCTGAATGAGCTTTAGGGAAGGGAAGGCTGTGCCTCCCAAACAGCCTGGCCCTGCCCCTATCCGACCCCCACCCACTTCCTGTCCCTGACTGCCCCCCTCCGAATCCCCGACCCATCCTGCTCCTTGTCCCCTCACCATCCCTTGGAGACCCCACCCCCAACCACCACTCCGGGATCCCACCCCTGCTCCTTGTCTCCTGACCCCTATCCACCCCCCTGCTGAGTCCTGACAGATCCCCAGAACACTCACGATCCAACCCCCCCATTTCCTGTCCCCTGACTGCCCCCCCCAACTCTGCCCCCTCCCTGTGCCCTGACTGTCCTGGGACTCCCTGCCCCTTATCCAATCCCCCAGCCCTGGCCCCGGCCCCTTACCCCCGGCTCCCCCCTCACCCTGAGCCTCAGCGTGTCGCTGACTAGCAGCAGCGTGTCTCCAGAGGGACCTGAGCGCCCTCCGTTCAGCCCAGAGCTCACAGCCCCGCCCGCTGACCACGCAGCTCTGAGCGAGGCGGGGCTCAGGCCCTGCCAGAAACACACTGCCGAGGGATGCTCCTGAATGCGCGGAGGCTCCAGGAAGAGGGAGGCGGGGGTAAGGGGCCGGGGTGGGAGACTCGTTCGTTCTCATGGGGGCCCCTGCGGAGCCCAGGGCCTGGGGCAAATTGCCCCACTTCCCCCCCCACCCCAGGGCGGCCCTGCTTTGACCAAGTATAAGCTCTAAAATACACTGGCTGTCAGCAGATGTGCTTGCATAAGTTCCCTCCCCAGCAATGTAAGAACAAACTTTATTGTAGACTATTGTAGCACTAAATATATCTAAACAGGTCAGTAGGAATTACTTTTATGATAATAGGGCTCAGTGTAAATACTGATGTATGTAAAGTTACCCAAAGTGTTTGCAGGAGTAGAAAGTTAGACTGGATCCATCTTTCCCACTCTTTGTATGCTGCCTGTCCTCACAGCACCTAGGACAAAGGGACTGTGGTCTCATTTAGGGCCTCTGATAATACCCTTTTATATCTGTAATGTATAATAGATTATTAACTCTTTGAAGCAGTGACTGTGTCCTTATATGTTTGTACAGTGCCTGATACATGTTAACCCTGATCCTAATTAGAGCTCCTGGGCTACTGTAATAGAAATAATACAGAAAAGCAATAAATGACAAACACAACTCCTTAGCTTTCAGTTTTGAGTCCTTGTGCATTTCCTTGTCTCAGCTAGGTCTTGAAATGGAAGTGCTAGAAACACTGTTCTCATAGTATTAGTTGCCTGGCCAGAAGCAGAATATATCAGACTTCTGACAGTCCTGTTCTCATTACATTTCTAGTGCAATGTTACATAATCAAGAGGATCTCTGCAATTCATAAGAGGTTGGGAGGGGCCTTTGAACTCTTAGGTGCTTCTTGAAATTGACCCACCAAACCCTTTGAGATTCACCCATCACTACTGACGTTTCTGCAGTTTTGTTCACTGCATGCATTAATAAAGTCAAGTCACTTGTATACAGTATGTGTGAAAGATTTCCAGCTTTAAAGATATTGTATTTCTTTCATGAATTCTGTGGACTGCACAATTTGAAACTTCAGACATTGACTATTCAACTGGAATTTCCCCTGCATACAATAATAGGAACCCAAGTGGCTGGATTTGATCTACTGAAGACAGATTTACACAGTCCCATTTTAACATTTTTCATCTCAACTTATTTTTTTGAAATATGTCAAATATGTACCTGAAAGAATTTTGTGGAAAAAATATGCAGAACCTGTATAGTGTTAGTACTTTGACCACTAAAGTTAAGGTCAAATGATCAAACTGATAACTCATCAATATGTATTTTTCCAGTTACCAGTATATAAAATATTGCACTACATTTCATGTATTATATTTGCAAATCTAACATCTAAGTTTTATTCAGCCTTTGCAGTCCTCAAAATGATTCCAGGTTGGTTTGGCATGCACAGTTTTAAATTCCAAAGCAGCTTATAGATTGCTATGTGGAGCTCTGTCCCCCACCTTACTTTTAAAGTCCTCTAAGGGTTGGCTCCTGGCTTAAAGATGGAGTGGGGAAAACCAGGCACAATTGCCAGAAATATTTTAACCTAGTCCTAACCATTTTGTGTTGGTGTTTTGCAAACATTGGGTCTAGAAACAGCCACACAAATTCTTTCTTGCTTCATTTCATAATTCGGGACCTGAAATGCTCTAGCATCCCCTCAAATCCTAATTGTGTGGGTTATGTTTCCCCAGCACCTTGGGGTAGTGAGGCTATGTGCTGCTGACCTACTTTCCCTAGAAGAACTTAATGTGAGGGACCAACGTGAGGGGAAAGTGTTTGAAGGCTGGGCCAGCATCTTCAGATAACTTCTTCGGAGAATCTAGAGCAAGTTTTAGATTCTAGTCCAGGGGTCGGCAATCTCTGGCACGTGCTCACCAAGGTAAGAACCCTGGCGGGCTAGGCCAGCTTGTTTACCTGCTGCGTCAGCAGGTTCGGCCAACCGTGGCTCCCACTGGCTGCGGTTCACTGTCCCAGGCCAATGGGGGTGGTAGGAAGCACCGCAGGCGAGGGATGTGCTGGCCGCAGCTTCCCACCACCCCGATTGACCTATAGGAGCTGTGGTATGCCGAACCTGCCAAAGCGGCAGGTAAACAAACTGGCCCGGCCCGCCAGGGTTCTTACCCTGGTGAGCCACGTGCCAGAGGTTGCCGACCCCTGTTCTAGTCTAAATCTATTGTTAATGTTTTCCACAGCTTACACATGATATGTTGGGCCAAGCACATAAAGCTGTGAAGAGTTGGTGCTAACAGTAACTCTGGTGGTAGTATAAACTGTCTAAACCTCTTCCTCAGCCTGATAATTGTTTTATATTGTGAGTGGTCTGACAGGTATGAGACAGTCTTTAGACAGTTTTTGCTGCCCCTTACTACATAACTGGGATTAAAAAAAAACCAAAACAGCTAGATACAAAAGGCCAAATGAGTACACTCCTAACAATTTAAAATACCTTTTGGCCTCTAGGGTGAATTATATTAAATAACACTCAGCACTTGGAAAGACATTCCCTTCATACAAGACAGTTGTGTCAGCACACTGGATCGATGGGATTGAATCTGTTCTACTTTGTGTATATCTCTCTTTGCTACCATTTCTGTAACTCTGTATGTGAGAATGTTGGTAAATGATGGAGATAGAAATGACATCTAATTTCTAACATAGGAGAAACATGATTTACTCTCCTGTCTGCTTATCTCTCACAACACCCCATTAACAATAGAGATATCATTATTTTTCTGTTAAAAGTATTAATGGCAAATTGTTAACTTGCTACCCCAACTGGCTTTTGCCAAACAATACACCCATTTCTGGTACATTACTATGTTTTCTTTGAGTCTTTCAAAGCTGGAGATAAGATAATTGTTGCCACTTTCATTAACATGCTAGGAATTTAGACTTTGCTTCTAGATAATGCACCACATGGGCTAATGCACCATATGTGAAATTACTTTCTTTGCGGTGCCAGTGAATTATAATTAAGTTTTCAGTCCCCCTGCACTGCAGATCATGTAACATGTCTTAGTGGTAAAAGGAATGAAAGTATTGATTTGTCTTTAGATGCTAAAGAGTTAATAATGTTAATTAGCTTCTGTGCTGCAGTGCCTACTCAATTCAACTACCATACAAATGTGGTGTAATCACATAAGGCCAGACATAACTGTACTCTCCCAGAGCAACTTCTCTGCCATCAGTTGAGTTACCACAGATTAATACTGGTGTAATTAGGAGCAGAATCTGGTCCATAAAAGTAAAGAAATACAATTGGGAGTCTGATTTTATATTTTATTCAAGTTGAGTGATGAAAAAGAGAGAAACTCTTGTATTTCAATGACATGCTTTGTCCAACTCTCCTTCCTCACACTGAGTTATGTACAGGGTACATGAACTGTCTTCTTTATATTGTAGAATTTCCTTGAAAGAAGTGCAGTAGGCAACAACAAAAGCAGGAAGGTTTTAGTTTTCCTCTATGAGGTCAGTTGAATTAGGTCTGGGGTCATTTAAAATTCTGTCTTTTCTTTGTTTCTTCCAATAAATATTTCAGGGCATGTGTGGCCTTCCTATTTCTTTTCACAATAAATTAAAAAGAGCACAGGGCTTTTTACACAGTCAGTTTGAAACCCTGAACACTTTTGCCTGAAACCTTTGTTCCTGACACAGGAGAATCCTATAACTTTAAGAAATTAGTTGGTGCGGTGGGGGAAACATATATTCACTTTTACCATGTTTTGACTTTATGCATTCATGAACTCTGTGTATAGTCCCTGCTGCTCTCTCACCTGTATAAGCAATAAGTCAGTTTCCCCTTTGTTATAAAGCTCCTTATAAACTTCAATAGAGAAACAGGGTTTTTAATATAGGAATTGAAGAAAAAAAAGTTAGGTCCTATCAGGCACAGTTCTGATTTCTTTTATCCTGGTGTAATGCTAATGGAATTACTCCTCATTTACACCAGTGTATGAGAAAGTGGAATCAGGACTGCATTTTAAAGAATACTCCACCAGAAAGTGGTTTATTTTAAAACCACCCTGTTTCTTAGGAAAATGCGGCCTTTGCAGAGCAAAAACAACAGGATTGGAAGAGATTCAAATAAAAGCAAATGTTGCCTATTCAGAGGATATAATTCATAGAGTTCTTTTCCAAACACTTGGTGCAGAGGTTGAAGTTCCTTAGGGATGAGGAAAGAAGACTCATTTGCTGTTTGTCTGTTCACACAGGTTTTACTGTTAACTAATTACCAAACCAATCTTTAAAGTACACATATACATATGCCTATATGAATAAACACAGCAGGTATATCTTAGGAAACATTTATATCAACTGTAAAATTCGAAATGAATAGTAACAATCCTATGTGTGTAGAAATGCTTTTTTTGATCAGCTCAGTTCGAGCACTCAAGTATCTGTAATATTTCACATTCTCTTAGCATAGCAAAGCTCACTTACACTTTTTAAGTTCATCAAACTGATGAGTCACAATAAATTCAATGAAGAAAACTAACATTAAGGTACTGATAGGTTTATTCTCCTGATCCTGAAAGCAGAGCAAACAGTTTGTTGCAACACTTGTATGTATCAATATATTGATATATGACATATTCCCTGAAGTCCTCAGGGAAATTCCCTCTTTCTGTGTTAGAAATGAAATGTCTTCTTGTATGTCAGCAGCAGGGATCTTCCCAGTGCGCTTCCTGATGTAACCAATTGCAGCAGGAATGTGCTGGATGGCTTTCAAGGGATGATGTTAAAAATCCATCATCAAATGGAATGGAGGTTTAGAGCGATTTTCCCTGCCCCTGGTGGAATTCATACTCTCTGTGCAATAATATTTTAGCCCTAGGGCTAATAAAAGTACCCCCAAAGAGCTCATGTTTTTGCTCTTGGAATGGACGAAGTTGCACCAAAGGACTGGTAAAAAAAAGTCATGTGGGAGAATATTCCCAGTCTCCCTTATGTGGTCTTCATTCCACATAGTCATCCTTAAAGGTTGGACACTGTCCTATGTTATATATATATTCAGGGATGTAGTATACATATTTCCAGTGTCTGATGTTTAATATATCTGTTTGCTAACTGGTGTACCTCCTTTGTTGATGAAACAGTATTTTCATTTAAATGGAGAAACCAGTGAATTAATTCTTCATTTGCTCATCTATCTTCTACACAGGCACATGAATCTCTGGCATACTCATTTCATGCAAAAGATAGAATTGCAATTCAGCACTACACACCAGCAGTATGTAAAGTAAAAGGATTTTATAATTTTTGTCATATATTTTACATTGAAAGTACTGTACCTAATGGTTATAGTTTTTGTCTAGGCTTTAGGCCAATAAAATCTTCATTTATCATGTAAATATCATAAATGCTACAGGTTTAATACAAGCACAACGTTGATCTTCATAAATATATTCTTACTCTATTACTGCTCACTAATCTCATACAGCAAATGACTCCATGAAGGCAAATAACTTACAGTGTTATAAGAATAACCAAACACTTACCGTTAAGTGTCTGATAGTACTATCATAAGGTGCTAAAGCTGTTATGTAGTGACAGAAACAAAATAGTTCCTCTTTTTAGGTTAGACCCCCAGATGCAGATGAGGATATCCCTTCCATTGAAACAATAAGGTCATCCTGATTCCACTAATACATTCCATCTATTGATCTTTCCAACTCCTCTTAGTCAATTTAAGGAATGACATGTTGCTTTTGTTAGGGAAAATTTGCAGAGTAGACATATATCAATAATAAACTCCATATTAGCAAGCATTAGAAAGCATTTTCAGTTAGTAACTCACTCATTCCTTCATTTATTTGCCCAACATGGAGCTGGAATATCACCTGAGAATCTTTAGAATAAGGGCTGTTGTTGGCATAAGAAAAAGAAAAATACCAGGGAAGGAAAAGAGAGACAAGCAGAGAACTTTATCTGTTCCCTTTAATAAATATGTAAGGTGCCCAGATACCACCCAGATGGGTGCAACAAGGAAATCTAGATGGATATGATATGTTGAATATACAGTTGCAGCAAGTGATATGATGTTTGGAAAGTATGTGGGAGTAGACTGGAAGCCAGGATCCCACAGAGTGAGGAGTCAGGGTCTGGAGTCACACTCTGGAAGGGTGGGGAGCTGGAAATTGCTGTTTGGTAAGAAACAGTTTAAAGGTAAGTGGAATTACTGGGGCCTGGACTAGGATCAGATGTAGCCACACATAGGAGGCCAAGGGCATCATAGAGTACAAAGCTGGTCTTGGAGGTGGATGATCAGGGTGGGCACCAACATTCAGGCACACCAAATCATTGCATTTGGGGGTGCCAACTCCCCATTTACATTTTGTTTTGTTTTTGCATTTTGGGTGGTGGTGGTGTGGGGAGGATGTTGAAAATATTTTCTGCACTGGGCAATAGAACACATATGACTGGCGCTGATGGCATGCAAGGAAGGGAATAAAGATTGCTGCTGGTGCCTCCAACAGGGCAAATTATGCCCAGTTATTGGAGAATTAATTGATTGGCTGATTGATAATAGTAGAATGTAGGTATCTGAATATTATCTAAGTAGCTCCTTCGATAAAAATATTGTCCACATCCCTTCTATACACACAATTTAAAGTACAAGGGACGAAATACATATAAAATATAGTGCCAGATCTTCAGCTCCTGTAAATTAATGTAGCTCCATTGACTTCAGTGGAGTTATGCTGATTTACACTAGCTGAGAATCTGGCTCTGTATTTCTCAGTTCAACTTCTCCATAAAAACACAGAAAGAGTGAAAATGAAAGAGCCAACCAAGCTATAAAATAATGATCTGTGAATGTACAGCATTCCTTGCTATAAAATGATTTGTCAACAAATACCTGATGTTATCAAATAATTTCAAGGGTCTCATTTAAAAGCAAAGGAGCTTAGCTAAAGCATCAGTCAGTATATTTGCCTTTCAACATTCCTATTATAAATAGGTTTTCTAATGGAAAGCCTGCAAAGTCCTCATGACAATAGAAGTACAAGCAAGTGTGGCTGCAATAAAACAGCACAGAGCAACTTTACTGTTACAATATGTGGGCAGTTCATCATTACGAATGTAGCAGCATTTTAAATAATGGGACACCTGCTTCCTGGGCACACTGCAATTAGAATGAGTGCACAACAAATGTATTCATTAAGCTGACTATACACGCAAGAAGGACATAAAAGGAGCAGTTAGAACGATGACTTTAATGCAGCTTGTTTGCTTTCTTTCCTCTTCCTTTTCCCCTTCCCCCTATATTTGAAGAGAAGTCATTCCTTATTTATAGGCATCTAGTTTATATGCTAAGACATGGTCTTTGCTACATAACTTTCTCATGGGAATTTGTGTTTTTCTTATTAAAGTTCATATTGCTTATTCATTGAATTAGATTATATAAACAGCATGTGAGTTACTGCATATATCCAGTGCTTGGTTTTATTTTATGCTGGCTTTTTTTTTTTCAGAAATGTGAATGATGTTTTCTGCTAGTTGCATGATAGAACTTTATTATTATGAGAACGAAAAACATGTCACAGGCTTTTAAGATCTGTTTAGAGGATCTGATTAATCTGACAGGGACACAGATGAGCTATTCTTTCTCTTTCTCTGCCTTATTTCCTAACTCACTGGTAGCTTTTATTATGGGAATTTATCAAGATCTACCTGAGCTGAAGGGGATTATGGAGGAAGAAGTACCTCTCTCTAGAGTTAATAGTAGTGATATTGCATGAATGGTTCTTTGGGGTAAAAAAAATACTGATGCAACCGATACAATTTCCCCTAGTTATTGAACTCAGAGGGTCTGATTCTCCTTTCACTTACTAATGATGCAAAACAGGAGGAGCTGCAATGAACTCAACAGAGTCAGACAGATGTAAAATCAGTGTAAGCATGAGGAGAATCATGCCTTGTGTTAATATAATGCCTAGATTCTAGCTAAAAAGTAGCCCAGAAAAACTCGTAAAGGGACCATCTTGTTTTGGTAGCAGCTCCATGGAACCAGTAATTCTTTCATTTAATGAACAAGCAAGTCTCAGGCTGATGAAAGAATCAAACAGTACCATAAAGCAGCTGTAGGTAGAAATAAATGAATCAAACAGTATCACAGAATCTCTATGGCTAGAAATCCCATGACTGAATAATAAGTCTACAGTATAGCAGTACGAATATGCTAATAGCCTCCTAACAAGGATGTTGATGATGATTGTGAAATATTCAGGGAAATTAGAGAGGCTACAAAAACGGACAACCCAATAATAATGGTGGATTTAAACAATCCTTGGGATTCGGAACATGTCACCCCAGGAAGGGATGCAGAGTATGATTTAAAAGAAAAAAGTTTTTTTTTTCCATTCTAAAGATTTTTTTTTTTGGAAAGATATTGTTTCATTGAAATTTGCCAGTTTTTAAAGAAAACAAACAAACAAAAAAAACCTCTGCTCTATGAAGGGACAGGCAGGGTGGAGACTCGAGCTCCAGTGGGCCTGTTCCACACCACTGAAGCAAATCTGCAAGGCTTGTTGTGCCTGGAGTGGGAAAGTTTAAAAGGCAAAACCCGCCACAGGAAGGGGAGGTGTACAGGAAGAAAGCTGCCCTGCCTCGCCTCAGACACCTGAGACAAACTTGCTGAGAGGGAGATAGCAAAAAGCCTTCGCCTCCTAAAGCTGCAAGACCCAGCCTCAGAGCAGCATGTCCCATGAGGAGGGGCTGAAGATAGACCCCACTTAGATTAAGCCAAAAGGGCTGACCCAGGAAGACTGCCTGAGTTCCAGGTCACTTTTACTTCCCTTTATTTTCCCATGGACTCCCCTGTCCCATGAGGGAAGAAAAAGGGGAGAAGACATTTATTTTGTTTGTTTGTTCCAAGAGCCCCCTGAGGTGTCTGCTGGCAGGGCAGTGGAGAAGAGAAAGACAGTATAAGGACCTGAAGTGGGGTCTGCCCCCCACATCACCAAATACATATTTTATTTTGGTTGAAGTTTTTTTTGTAGGAAATTTTGTGGGGAAAAAAACCTAAAAGTTTTTGAAAATTCCTCTGAAAAACAATTGGCATTTTAAAACCCGCTCTAATAAACCCGTGGGCTGTTTTGTCAACCCTAGCTGAACTGTCTAGGCTTTCGAAATTTCCTTGCCACTAGCCTCAATATTATTTTTTTAAACTTCTTTTCTAGCCTAAAACTGCAGCCAGAACGACAGCTATGCAACCACTGATTGAAATATTTTCCCTTTTAGTGTGGACTTTCCCACTTATCCTTTACATTAATTAGATGTTAATAATTGTGGGCCAGGTACCACTGTCATCACCCCTGTTGACTAACATGTTAGTCTGCGAGTTGTCCCATTGAAATAAATGGGAGATAGGGCCTGATATGCCACCCTATGAAATCTCAGTTCTGAAGATAACTGTCCATATAGAACTGTACTAATATCAATCTATCATTTCACATTGTCATTAAACAATCTAGAGATGATAATAAAAAGTAACAAGCTTTTCTACTAACATGAATCTAATCTCCATATTCCACTGCCATTTCTCTAAGTCTTCTAGTCCTATTTCTTTAAAAGTGTATGTGTGTGTATTACGAGTGAGATTGGCAGCACCACTCATTATAAAGATTGTCCAGTGGTTCCCATTATAAGATGATGTTTTCAGGTGCTTGTAACTTTGAAAAAAATGGGCTGAAATTTTCCATGCCATCTGACTGCTTCTGATTGAATTATTTGTTGTGGAAAAATTCATCCAAAACAGTTCAGCTTTTTCTGAGAATAAGGATAAAACAGATTCTTCTGAATATGTTAAAAATTTCTGGCAACCTTGTCTTTGAAATGTTTTAGTGCCCCCATGCATTGGAGCAGGGACTTGAAATTTGTGAAGGAGGCATCTTCATGAAAATCTGCCTAAATCTGGCCACGTTATAAGCCTTTGGAAAATTGCAGTTTGCACGTCAGTAGAGATGTTTTATTTAAGCAGCTAACATCTCTGAAGATTCCATCTTCACTGAGCATGCTTGAGCCCCTCCCAGCTCCTACAGTTGACTAGACTTCTCATTCAGCATCCCCACAAAGTGACTTAGCAGGCTCTGTTAAGGGTTTTCCCTTTGCCCTCCCCTGGTTCTTGTATGAAGACAGAAAGCAGAACACCAGAAGTCCAAAGTGCAGGCAATGAGATGTTTACTGGGGTTAATCAAGCAAGCATATCCATAGCTCTGCACATCAGTAGAGTCTTTTTCCCTGTGTTCTTCTTTCCCTTAGTTAGCAGGCATAATTATACCTTTAGTGCATGCCCTTGATCCTACCGCTTACAATTTATGGTCATATTCCATTTTGGAGCGTCGTGAGTCTGAGGGTTTTGGTACCATCTGTTTTGATTCCAATGGAAGGGGTAAGGTGTAAGGTTGTGTACTGGCCAAGGCCAGGCTTTTCTTTGGTTTTTAGTGTTTCTTATATCTCCTCCACCCATCCTCCACACCCCTCCTGATTGGTTACTTGATCTTCTCTAAGGAATGTGGCAGGAGTGTCCTTCAAATATACACTTGTATATTAAACTCCCACCATACCAGGCAGCACTTTAGCTCTATTCCTTATCTTTTATCATTATAGTAACAAACCCATCTGGTTGGACAGAAGCAACACACGGTGTTTTTGTTCGCACATATTAATAAGGATATAAAATATCAAAAGTCAAAGAGGGAAACAAAACCCCATTTTTATCTCAGGCAATGGTACAGACCTGAATACTACATCATCATCAATAACAGGCTCCATCTTCTCACACCTCCTGCATGTGTGTGCCCACCAAAAGATTGAGTATGCAGTCCAGCCCAGGACTATGGAGGCTGAGAAGGACTTTCCTGTAATGACTGTTCCCAGCTGCCCTGGACCATGAAGGGGGTAGGCACTGGCACTGAGAGCAGTGGAGTCTGTCTCTTCTGTGCTCTCACTGACCCACCTGCTGTCAATCATGCAGTATGGAAGCGAAAACTGTCTAATTCGAATATAGAGGAGAGGGAAAGGAGTAGATTGGGACAATGAGTTTGGTGAACCTGGGACTGGTTAGTGGTGAGGTTGGGACTGGCTGAAACTGAGACTAGGAGCAAATGGTGAAAATGGGTGAGGGAGTGCTGCTATTGTGAGAGAGCTGGATTTTATATAATTTGAAGCCCTCTTGTGCACTTAGCTACCTCCCCCATCCCAGAAGCTGGCAGTGAGGTCACCACAGAGTCAGGAGAAAAATCTGGCCTTGCTTAGGCAGACAAAAACAGCTGCAAGCTGCAGTTTTACTGACTGGGATCGATAAGATGAAAGGACAGAATGGGGCTGGGAATGTGGAAAACTGACCTTTAGTCTGGTGCTTGTAAGGGTTTTCTTTGTTTGTTTGTTTGTTTGTTTGCTGAAGCTGCTTTGCTGATAAGAAGAATAATGAATTTTTATTGGCGTTGCTAGGGAAATTGTTAGCCTATTAGGGGCTATTAAGAGTTATGTGCTTTGTTTGGAGAAACTCTATAAAGAATTTAGTTAGAAAGTGTGCTTAGGAGCAGTCTGAGGAAGCTTTTATTTGGACAAGGAACTGGCACCTAAACTCCCCATCAGCTGGATGGAAAGAGGGCCCCAGGCAGCATGGCTGATGATAGTTAACTTTGGGTAAATATAAATGTCAGATTTGGGGTAAATATAAATGTTGACTTTGGGTAAATATAAATATAAATGCTTAACCTGCTGCTACAGCATATATGTATGCGAGTGCTTGAGACCTAATAAAAATAGTTGTAGGTAAAAAGCACTCTTGTTTGTACCAATCATTTCTCAGCGAGAGGAGCTGTATCCCCCATCATTTATTCCTGACACCACCTGGAGAGAAACAGTTAAGTTACTACTGCTTTGGGTTCTGAAAACACTGAGTAACACCGGGAGCTAGTTGCTTTGAGAAATAGTAGGATTGGACAAGGAACTTGGGGAGGGAGGATACTGGGGCTAGATGGACAAGGAGACTGGGACCAGGAACCAGTAAGCATGGGAGACAGAAGCAGGGGGCAGATAGGAGAAACACATCTGATATGAGCTAGAATTCAGGGAGAGAACTGGGACTGGCTGGCAAAGAAACTGGGACAAGAAGACAGGGACAAGTGTAGGATACCAAGATTGAATGAAGAGTCTAAGGCGGGAGTCTGGTATCGTAAGTCAGGCAGGGAGAGAGAGATTGTCCAAGAAAGTTGGAGTGGGGAACAGATACTGGCTGGACCAGGAGATTGGGTCTGGGATGATTAACCTGAAGAGCAGGGACTAGGACTGGATAGTCAAATAGAATGGAACTGGGGAAAAGGCACGAAGAAGAGATAGGGCCAGTTTGGATGGGATGAGGCAGTAGGAGTCAAGCTTGAAGGGATGGGCAGAACAGTCCTTCCCCAGTAGAGCCCTTTCAAATCCTGGAATAGAACTCAAGATTACCAAGTCTCATCATTCCTCTGCTGTCAGCAAATATCTATGAAATCTACTGGCAAAGTGCATGTGTTTGCTGATATACATCTACTGTTCCTATCATTTACTCAGCTCAAATGGCATTTCCTAACTTGTAAGCGCTTGACATTTCAACCTTAATGTTCTTTTACTCTGTGAGTGTGTGTGTGTGTGTGTGTGCCAGAGGTCGGCAACCTTTGGCACATGGCTCACCAGGGTAAGCACCCTGGCGGGCCAGGACAGTTTCTTTATCAGCTGTGTCTTCAGGTTCGGCTGATCGCGGCTCCCAGTGGCCAGGGTTCGCCGCTCCAGGACAATGAGGGCCACGGGAAGCGGTGCAGGCCGAGGGATGTGCTGGCTGCAGTTTCCCGCAGCACCCGTTGGCCAGGAGCTGTGAACCGCGGTAAGTGGGTGCTGTGATCAGCCGAACCTTGGGCCACGGCAGATAAACAAACCAGCCCAGCCCACCAGGGTGCTTACCCTGGTGAGCCGCGATCCCTGGTGCATGCATATATATACATATGTACTATTGTTGCACATGTGTCATATACACAGAAGGCAATAGTTAGGGGAGGGTCCTTACATCCACAGTATTGCAAACTAAGAGTATTCAGAATCATGAGATTGACTTAAAAATAGTACATTTATGTTCTTTTTATTTGCCTTTTTTCTTTAGAGACTTTAGGGTTAAGTTTGCAAACTTTTATCTGAAACCATGAGGATTAGAAGCTACTTTTAAAAAAATAATGTGATTCTTGTGTAATTAAGAGAGTTCAAGATCTTGGTACTTTTCGTAAAACCCCAAATTCTTCAAGACTTACAACCACGTTGCAAAGATTGATAGCATTGCACCTACTCCAATGGGCATAAAAGCTGGGCAGAAAATGACCGAATGTAATTTCTCTTTATCACACTGTATTGCTTATGCCAAGGGTTCCCAAACTTGGTTTGCAGCTTGTTCAGGGTAAGCCCTTGGCGGTCCGCGAGATGCTTTGTTTACCTTAGCATCCACAGGTACGGCTGCTCGGAACTCCCAGTGGTTGCGGTTCGCCAATGCAGGAAGTGGTGGCCTGGCCCATGCCGTGCCCCTGGTCTACGTTATTTCTTCTTGACCTATTTAACCCAGCAGCCTGCCCCTTTAAGGGCCAGAAAGCCTTGGGCCAGTCAGTCCTGCCTAGTTTGCCCCATCTTGTTACATACGCACTGGGCTGTTGCACTTAAGAGGAAGGCGGTCCAGCAGAACAGAGAGCTGTGAGGACAGCATAAGGCAGGCAGAGACTCCAGAGAGGAAGGCCTGAAAGTGACTGCTCATGGAAGAGCAGGAACTAACCCAAAGGAGGGGCTTAAGGGAAGTATAAAAACAGCCCAGAGGTGGGGAAGAAGAATGCTTGAATTAGAAGAGAGCAGACAGAACCCTTGGGAAGTAGTTGCTGGGCCCAGTTTAGGACTGGGGCAGAGAGTTTGTGTTTGGTTTGGTTTGGACTTGCCTATCCTGGAAGGTGCAGACTATTGTTTGGAGGCCCAGTCAGTGCAGCAAATCCACCTCTATGCTGGAATAGGCTGAAGATTGCTGTGGGGAAATTGTAGCAGAGAACTGCAATGTTGGGTCCTGCTGTAAGGGGTGCTGGGAGACGTTCAATCTTTTTTCACCGATATAAAAGCTTGTCTCACTAATGCCTAACAAAATATGCCACGAATCTTCACTGTAGTGTTTAAAAGGTTTTCTGTTCCAAAAAATACTACAAGGTGGCTTTTTCTGTACTTGCCAGTATCATGTTCACACAGGAACCAGTACATGGCAGTCTCCTGTTTGATTAAACACAAATCTACAGGAAAAAAACCTTCAGCATTGGGGTGAAAATTAAGACAGACGTTGGTTTCTTACAAATTTGTGGAAACCCCATTTTTATATGCAGTTATATTCAGACTCACCATTTATAGATTAATGTAGTGCCTACAAAGTACCTCTCTCTCTTACTTCTAGGGATTGTATCCATCATCTTTGTGGTGTCACCTAATAGTTCTTTCTTAACTTCCTTTCATTTATTAGGTTAGATGCCTGCCTCTTTGTATCACTGAACTGCTGATAAACAAAAAGTACTTGGTGTGCGAGAGCTGAATTGATGAACACTTAGCTGAAGGAGTTCCCCTTGCATTCTGTACTTTAATCATATTTAAACATTTCTTTTATCTGAACATTTCAAGAAGGAGGAATCTAATTCCCACTCAGTTCATGCAATGGATGAATGTGATGGGTAACACTATCCTAACCCCTAGCAGAAGGGAAGATTCAAACAGGACAATAATTGGTAACGCTCTGATATGATGGTCATGAGGACCATATAAGACCTCAATGGTGATCTTTATCAGTTTCAAGAGGAAACTTCTTGAGAAAGTACAACATACTTGAGGGACAGCTGGAATCTTCATGAAGAAGTACTAACATTCTCAACCAACAATGCACTGTGTTGTCTCTCCTCATGCTTTTTTAATTATACGCTGTTCAGAGCAGGGACTCTGTTTGGCACATTTTTTTTTTGTAAAGCTCCTTGGACATTTCTAGAAATATAAAAAGACAATAAGGAATTTATTTCTTATTGTTAAATTCTGTATTTATTAATACTATTAAAAACCTTAATTTCCACTCTTTTAAAGCTGCCATGGTAACAATCTTAGGGTATGTCTACATCTACAATTTTGCAGTGCTGGTTGTTACAGCTGTATTAGTACAGCTGTATAGGGCCAGCGCTGCAGAGTGGCCACACTTACAGCAACCAGCGCTGCAAGTGGTGTTAGATGTGGCCACACTGCAGCGCTGTTGGGCGGCTTCAAGGGGGGTTCGGGGAACGCGAGAGCAAACCGGGGAAGGAGACCAGCTTCGCCCCGGTTTGCTCTCGCGTTCCCCGAACCCCCCTGCAAACCGCAGGGAAGGAAACCTGCTTGCACGGGGGTTCGGGGAACGCGAGGGCAAACCGCAGGGAAGGAGACCTGCTTGCTCGGGGATTCGGGGAACGCGAGAGCAAACCGCAGGGAAGGAGACCTGCTTGCACGGAGGTTCGGGAAACGCGAGAGCAAACCGGGGAAGGAGACCAGCTTCGCCACGGTTTGCTCTCGCGTTCCCCGAACCCCCCTGCAAACCGCAGGGAAGGAGACCTGCTTGCACAGGGGTTCGGGGAACGCGAGAGCAAACCGGGAAAGGAGACCAGCTTCGCCGCGGTTTGCTCTCGCGTTCCCCGAACTCCCCTGCAAACCGGGGAAGGAGACCTGCTTGATTACCAGACGCTTCCTCAGGTATGCTGGGATACCTGCTTATTCCACGGAGGTCAAGAAAAGCGCTGGTAAGTGTCTACACTTGATTACCAGCGCTGGATCACCAGCGCTGGATCCTCTACACCTGAGACAAAACGGGAGTACGGCCAGCGCTGCAAACAGGGAGTTGCAGCGCTGGTGATGCCCTGCAGATGTGTACACCTCCTAAGTTGCAGCGCTGTAACCCCCTCACCAGCGCTGCAACTTTGTGATGTAGACAAGCCCTTAGATACTTGAGAACTAGAAAATGTGTCCTTCAGTGTCAAGGTGGGCTGATGGTTATTGTTCAGATTTGTCATTTGATATCAGTCTCTCCTTTATTACTGCAGTCATTTCTATTGAAAGTTCATGATGATGTTTGCTGGAGATGTAACTGCGATATAGAGGTAATGCACATGTTACTTTTGATCTTTTAAGACAGAATTCTTGTGTATAACCTAGGAACGTTCTGTAAAGCTTTTTTTCTCCTCATGCAAATCAAATCAAGTGTTCTTTTTTGTAAGAAACTGCTTTTTGGTCAGAAGGCCTCTGAGACTCAGGGCTGATGTTTAACATGTACTTTGTAGTTTTCAGGAGTTTTACTGGAGCAGAGGGAAGGGGAAGAACAGAAAGAAAATAAATTGTAAAACTTAGTTTCAGGATGCAGATTCCATAGAGAAAAACACAGATTTATATTATTTTTTTTCAGAAGCAAAACCAGAACACAAAACAGTAGTGTAGTTTCATACAAATAAACCAGAGAATGGTGAAGTTGAAAACAGTTTCAAACAACAGTACTAACATTTACCCCCAAAGGCATTCTTGTGTCAGAAAGGAAAGAAAATCTCTTAGTATTGCTATTTGAATACCAGTGAGCAGACAACTTTTATCTTTGAAGACTGTGTGCTTTGTGCAGGTCAGTTTCACCAAAATAATCCTAAACAGTAATTGGCCCTCCCTTTATAGACTAAGAGTTTCTCTGAGTCACAATCAATCAGCGTAGAACATCCTCATGCAGCCCTCAGAGAGGGCCAGGGGAAATATTTGTATGTGGCAGAATGAAATGTAAAACTGCTAGGTTCCACTTATCTCATAATTTAAAATTATAAGAGGAATTAAAGTGCATTGAGGGAAGAAAAAATCTTTCTATGTGGGCTAGTTTTAGTCATGTTCTGTCTAAACAGATTCAGGCAGAATTTCATCTCAATAATTTGTCTACAACTGAGATTAGCAAGTCCCTCCAGCTTCATTGATCGTTCAGTAGTAATGTTGTGCTCTGAGAATATAATGTGTAATGTATTTATCTCTTTCCCTACACCAGGGGTTGGCAACCTTTGTCATGTGGCTCACCAGGGTAAGCACCCTGGTGGGCTGCACTGGTATGTTTACCTGTTGCATCCGCATGTTCGGCCAGTTGTGGCTCCTACTGGCTGCGGTTCGCAGTCCCAGGCCAAAGGGGGCAGCAGGAAGTGACACGGGATGAGGGATGTGCTGGCCATTGCTTCCTGCCACCCCCATTGGCCTGGGACAGTGAATCACATCCAGTGGAACCGCGATCGGCCGAACCTGAGGACATGACAGGTAAACAAACTGGCCCTGCCCGCCAGGGTGCTTACCCTGGCGAGCTGCATGCCAAATGTTGCCAACCCCTGGTCTACACTGTCAGAGTTACATCACCGGCAGTTACATTGCCACTCAGAGAGCACTGAAGGGAAACCACTGTACTGTGTTCACACTGTCAACTGCCTGTGCAATAGCGTGTTCACACTTGTGGCACTTGCAGCGATATTCGGAGCAGTGTACTCTTGGAACCTATCCCACAGAGCATCTCTTCCTTTTCTGCCACTAAGAGTTGTGGGAAGGTGGAGGGGTTTGTGGCACATCCTGGGTCCTGTCCCAATGCCCAGTGATGCATTGCTTCGCATTCCAGCAATCTCTGTGCTTCCATCCGCATTTGGTGCCATCTTTCAGTGGTTTGTGTACTGAGCACTGTGCCTCTTCAGTCTGCATTGTTGACCAATATGCTGCTTGCTCTCATTAACATGTCACAAGTGGAAGTGGAGTTTTTCCTTAAACTACAAAGGCAAGAGTTCAACATTGATCTCACCATGTGTAGTAGCTACAATACAATATTGTTTGTGTCATTCATGGAGGCACTGACCACTTTTGGGCTTGGGAAACAAGCACTGAGTGGTGAGATCACAAGCAGTGGCCACAGAACTTTTGGATGAGGAAAGCCACATTCATGAGACTGTGTGATGATCTTGCCCCATTCGTGTGATGCAAGGCAATGACAATGAGAGCCACCTTGCTGTTGGAGAAGCATGTGGCGATTGCACTGTGGAAGCTGGCTACCCCAGACTGTTACCAACCGGTCGCTAACCAGTTTGGAATGGTAAAGTCGACCGTTGAACTTGTGTAGATGGAAGTGTGCGGGGCCATTAATCATGTCCTGCTCCAAAAGACTGTGACTCTGGACAACGTGCGTGATGTTGTGATGGCTTTGCACAAATGGATTCCCCTAACTGCGGAGGGGCGATAGATGGCACACATATTCCAATTCTAGCACCAAACCACCTACCCACTGAATCAATTAATTGGAAGGGGTATTTCTCTATGATTCTTCAAGCACTTGTGGATTACCATGGGCATTTCACGGACATTAACACAGGCTGGTCTGGAAAGGTGCATGACACACTCATCTTTCAGAACATTGGCCTGTTCAGGAAACTGCTAGCAAGGACTTTCTTCCTGGACCAGAAGATCGCTGTAGGGGAAGCTGAAATGCCCATTGTGATCCTGGGAGACCTGACTACCCCTTAATGCTGTGGCTTATGAAGCCATACATGGGGACCTTGCAGCAGCAAGGAGCAGTTCAACAACAGGCTGAGAAGTGCAGAATGACTGTTGAGTGTGCATTTGGCCATTTAAAGGCCCACTGGTGCTGCCTATATGGGAGGCTGGACCTGGTAGATGACAATATTCCTAAGCTTATAGCCATGTGCTGTACGCTCCATAATATTTGCAAAGGGAAGGGTGGAAACTTCATTCAGGGCTGGATCGCTGAGGTTCAGTGCCTGGAGAGTGAATTTGAACATCCAGAAATGAGGGCTATTAGACAGGCGCAGTGCAGAGCCATAAGGATCAGGAATGCTTTGAGGCAGCAATTTGAAGCTGAAAACCACTAATGTTTGTGGCTATGCTCAGGAGTGCAGTGCTTGTAATGCTAGGAGGTGACTGTGATTGTTGCAGACAATGCACTATTAAGGTTTAAGAAAATTGCCTGTTGCTTTGCAGGGCTTTGATTGCTGTCAGTGAATGAAATAAAGATTGCTTTCAAACCAAAACAATTATTTTATTAAAAATCAACAACTGGAGAAGAGAGAGAAACAAAAGAACACATCAGCACTGTGGGAGTTGGGGGAAGGGAGGTGGGGTCCCAGGACGGTTAAAGATTTTTGTATGTCCAGGTATCCTATGCAACCTTGTCCTTTGGAGTACAGTGCAGTGGGTATTGTACTTCAGCAGGGCTGCAGAGGGACAGGTGTTGGGTGCAGTGGATACTGGCAAGGCTGGATTGTGATGGGGCAAGAGTGGAATGCAGCGGGTACAGACTGGAGCCAGGAGGTTGATAAGAGTGTGTTGGCAGTGTCTGGGTGGAGCATGGGAAAGGGTTTTGTGATAGTGACTGCAGGGGAGGGAAGGTGCAGAGCTGCGCTGTTTTCAGTGCTAGTAGGACCTGGAGCGTGTCCACTTGGTCCTCCATAATGTTTAAGAGCCGCTCCATGCTTCATTCTGGTGTGCCATGTTCTCCTTTTAGTCTCTCTTTCCACTGTCCCGATAAATAAATAAATTCCTTCAATTCTTGTTTTTCAGCCGCAGAGTACATCATGATATCACATGGAAAGTCCTTTTTAGTTCTTCACGGCTGGCCACTTTCTAATTCTGCGCAGTTATTCAGCCGGCGATAACAAAGAAGGAAGCTGGGCTCCCAACGTCATATCTGTGAAACCAAAATGCAACATTTTACAGAAGCAGTATTGTTTGCAACACACAGACAACTGATTCAGTGATTTAAAATACAGCCACTATTCACATACCTGTCACTAGCTGGCTGACCCTAGGCATGCACACATCAGCCAGACGATCCCAAAAATGGTGAGTAACTACAGTGGCAGGGGAAAATCAGTGTTCCAGGCCATATTATACACAGAACACATGCCTCTTGGGGAGAACCAGCACTGTAGGTGAGGCCTTATAATTATTCCCGTCCCTGTATTTTCCACAGTCTGTGTTCATTATGGAAGATATCTCACTGCTGAGGGTCAGCAGGGAATCGAAGGAGGGTCTTCTTCAAGACTGGTTTCTGCCTTGGCCCTTATGAGGCTTGCCTATGTGCTGCAATTGTCCGTCATTGTCCCCCTGTCCCCCCGCCCCACCCAGTGACAGCAGAGTGGGGCAGGAAATTTGCTCTTAATGGAGCAAGAAACAAAGCAGTTCTGCCAAAGAATCTGCAGCAGTAGATTGCCCGGTATCTCCATGAGAGGTTCGTAGAGATCATTGAGGCAGATTCCCATGAAGTGAGGGAGTCAATCGTGTTCTGCTGCTCAGACTAGGAATGTGGTGGTATGTGCATCTGTCATAACCTATTCCCAGATTTGGACCTTAGCGTCCAAAATATGGGGGTTAGCATGAAAACCTCCAAGCTTAGTTACCAGCTTGGACCTGGTAAAGCTGCCACCACCCAAAAAATTAGAGTGTTTTGGGGCACTCTGGTCCCCCCCAAAACCTTCCCTGGGAACCCCAAGACCCAAATCCCTTGAGTCTCACAACAAAGGGAAATAAATCATTTCCCTTCCCCCCTCCAGGTGTTTCTTCCCTGGGTTCCTGATGAGATACACAGAAGCAAGCTCCGTGAATCTAAACAGAGGGATTCCACCCTCTCTATTTCCAGTCCTGGAAACAGAAGTACTTCCCTCTTCACCCAGAGGGTATGCAAAGTCAGGCTAGTAAATCTAACACACACAGATTTCCCCCTGACTTTTTCCTCCCACCAATTCCCTGGTGAGCACAGACTCAATTTCCTGGAGTCCCCCACTAAAGAAAAACTCCAACAGGTCTTAAAGAGAAAGCTTTATTTAAAAAGAAAAAAAATACATAAAAATGGTCTCTCTGTATTAAGGTGACAAATACAGGGTCAATTGCTTAAAAGAAATATGAATAAACAGCCTTATTTAAAAATAATACAATTCAAAACACTCCAGCAACTACACACATGTAAATACAAAAAAACCATATAAATCACTATCTGATCTTTTGTACTTACAATTGGGAAACAGAAGATTAGAAAACAAGAGACAGAAATCCTCTCATAGCCGAGAGAGAGAAAGGCAGAAGACCAAGAACAAAGGACTCCCACACAAAGTTCCCTCCACCCAGATTTGAAAAAGTCTTGTTTCCTGATTGGTCCTCTGGTCAGGTGTTTCAGGTTACTTCTTTCCAGGTGAAAGAGACATTAACCCTTAGCTATCTGTTTATGACACGCCCCCCAAATTGCAGACAGTGGGGAAGCTCACTGGCGGCGATTTCCTCCTAGAACTTTAAAATAAACAGATTAATACAACACATGCATCTTTACATATACCACTAAGTATATAACTAACAGACTTCTACATTTTAAGAACACTTTTTAACTACTGGATTCTGGGAAACTCTCACGGGAGAGTGCATCCGCTACTTTATTAGAAGCTCCTGAGATGTGCTGAATTTCAAAATCAAAAACTTGGAGAGCTAAACTCCAGCGAAGAAGTTTCTTGTTGTTCCCCTTGGCAGTATGAAGCCACTTTAGTGCAGCATGGTCAGTTTGTAGCTGGAACTGCCATCCCCAAACATATGGGCGTAGCTTTTCCAGGGCGTACACAATGGCATAGCATTCCTTTTCACTGACTGACCAGTGACTTTCCCTCTCAGACAGTTTCTTGCTGAGAAACATGACAGGATGGAAGTTGTGATCTGTTGCTTCCTGCATGAGAACTGCTCCTATACCACGCTCAGATGCATCCGTGGTTACTAGGAATGGCTTGTCAAAATCCGGGGCCCTGAGCACAGGATCAGACATGAGCATTGCTTTAAGCTGGGTAAAGGCCTTTTGACACTCATCAGTCCAGTTAACTGCATTTGGCTGGGTCTTTTTGGTCAGGTCGGTCAATGGGGCAGCGATTTGGCTGCAGTGTGGTACAAATCGCCTGTAATACCCGGCCAAGCCTAAGAAGGATTGGACCTGTTTCTTTGACCTTGGGACAGGCCACTTTTGGATAGCATCCACCTTGGCCTGTAGGGGGTTTATGGTTCCTCGACCCACCTGGTGCCCCAGGTAAGTCACTCTGTTTTGGCCTATTTGACACTTTTTGGCCTTAACAGTTAGTCCGGCCTGCCTGATGCACTCAAAGACCTTTTCCAGGTGTAGTAGGTGTTCAGGCCAGGAGTCTGAAAAAATGGCCACATCATCAAGGTAGGCAACTGCATATTCTCCCAGTCCTGCTAGTAGACCATCTACCAGCCTTTGGAAGGTGGCGGATGCATTTCGCAGCCCGAAAGGAAGGACAATAAATTCATACACTCCCGCATGGGTGACGAATGCTGACCTTTCCTTGGCAGGTTCATATAGCGGTACTTGCCAGTACCACTTGGTTAAGTCTATTGTAGAGATGAACTGGGCACGTCCCAACTTCTCCAATAGCTCATTGGTGCGTGGCATTGGATAGTTGTCCGGACGAGTTACCGCATTTAGCTTACGGTAGTCCATGCAAAAGCGTATTTCTGGTTTGGGTACCAGAACCACGGGAGATGCCCATGCACTGGTAGATGAGCGGATTATACCCATCTGTAGCATGTTCTGGATCTCCCGTTCTATAGCAGCTTGGGCATGAGGAGACACCCGGTAAGGTGGGGTTCTAATTGGGTGAGCATTACCTGTGTCAATGGAGTGGTATGCCCGTTCAGTCCGTCCTGGGGTGGCTGAGAACAATGGGGCGAAGCTGGTGCACAGCTCCTTGATTTGTCGCTGCTGCAGACGTTCCAGGGTGGTTGAGAGGGTCACCTCTTCCACGCCACCGTCTTTTTTCCCTTCATAGTAGACATTGTTAGGCCACTCAGCATCATCTCCCTGGACTGTAAACTGACAAACCTGTAAGTCTCTGGAATAGAAAGGCTTGAGAGAATTAACATGGTACACTCTGGACTTTAGTGAGGAATTGGGAAATGCTATGAGGTAGTTCCCAGTTCCCAGGCGCTCTTGGACCGTGAATGGCCCTTCCCATGATGCTTCCATCTTATGGGCCTGTTGTGCCTTCAAGAACATAACCTGGTCTCCTACCTTGAAGGAACGTTCTCTGGTATGTTTGTCATACCAGGCCTTTTGCTCTTCCTAAGCATCCCTTAGGTTTTCTTTAGCAAGGGCTAAAGAGTGTCGGAGGGTGCTTTGTAGGTTGCTTACAAAGTCCAGAATGTTAGTTCCTGGAGAAGGCGTAAACCCCTCCCATTGCTGCTTCACCAACTGTAATGGTCCCTTAACCTCGTGACCATACGCAAGTTCAAACGGTGAAAACCCTAAACTGGGATGTGGTACAGCCCTGTAGGCAAACAGCAACTGCTGCAACGCTAGGTCCCAATTATTGGAGTGTTCGTTGATGAATTTACGTATCATGGCCCCCAAAGTTCCATTAAACCTTTCCACCAGGCCATTGGTTTGATGGTGGTATTGGGTGCTTTAGATTGGTTTCCAGCTAAGCTCTTGCTCATGCATGAAGTTTATGGACAGATCTCACTGTATGGAATATTGCTGATGGGGCAGATTCTATAATCAGTTACACTAGTGTAAATCAGGAGCAACTTCACTGATCCCAGTGAATTGCACTGGTGTGTAAAACTGATGTGAGTTTTATACATCAGTGACAGAATCAGGCCTAATTAAATTAGAAATACTTGGATTTCTTGAAAGAATGAGATGTGGAACCTTTGCTCAGGAGACAGTAATTCCACCTCAAGGAAATTATAAGAAAGAATTCACATCTGTCTACCTCTTTGGGGACGTGATTTGCTTTTGTGTTCTTGCTTTGGGCTTAATGTTTTGAGAAAACAATTAACCTTTAAGACCATAATTGAATTCACTGACAATTTGTTAGGTGTCTCTTTTACGAAAGGTTTTGTTTTTTTGTCAGGGCCTATCTATCCCTTTTTGCTGGTTGGAATATGCTTAACAAAGTCTGAATACAAAAGTGAATGTCTTTATAGAGACATTGGGCCAGAGTTTCATCTCACATGCATTGTTTTTACACCAATTTGACTCCCTTGATTTCACTGGACTTATCCCTTGCTTACACTGAGGCTTGGTCTACACTTGGGAGAGGGGAGGAATAGATCTAAGATACCCAACTTCAGCTACGAGAATAGCGTAGCTGAAGTTGACATATCTTAGATGAACTTAGATTGACTTACTTTGCGTCCTTGTGGCGCGGGATCGACGGCCACCATTCCCCCGTCCAGTTCACTTCCGCCCCTTGCCCTGGTGGAGTTCCAGAGTCAATGAGGAGCACCTTCGGGGATTGATGTATTGCATCTAGACGAGACACGATACATCGATCCCTGATAGATTGATCACTATCCGCCGATCCAGCTGGTAGTGTAGGCACACCCTGAGATTAGGTCATATTCAGGCCTATGGAAATTAAAGAAATAAAGATGACTTCTACTTTCTTATCTCCATCCAGGGATGATATCTAATCAACACTTTAAAAATACAGAATTTGATGTGTTGTGCTATTTATGAAATAACAAAAGCATATTGCATTAGTACCACATGAAGCAGGAGGCAAAAAAAGCCACTAAGGACATTGCCCTTTCGAGTCAATATTTCCAACTGCATGAGGGAATGTTCTTAGGCTAGGCTAGTGGGGGAGTTAAATAATTACCCAGGAAATGTATTTTATTAGCACAAGTATTTACTGGTTAATCTCAATTGGTATGCAGGTTTATTCACTTTACTGAGCTTTATAGTAAAGTGCTTATTTAATTAATCTAAATGTATACACCTCTACCTCGATATAATGCTGTCCTCGGGAGCCAAAAAATCTTACTGAGTTTTAGGTGAAACCACGTTATATTGAATTTGCTTTGATCCACCAGAATGTGCAGCATCCCCCACCCCCGGGAGCACACTGCTTTATTGCTTTATATCCGAATTTGTGTTATATCGGGTCACGTTATATCAGGGTAGAGGTGTATTTAATTATGTAACATGTTCAGATTACTATTGTACCCGTTGCTGTAATGAGCCATTCAAAGGTTTGATAAAAACATGCTTTTATGGTGCTATTCCAACTGCCTGCTTTTGCTTAAGTTATTTGCAGACTCTCCAAAGATGAGGAGATGCCTATCAAACTATCTCAACTAGCAGGGCACCCCACTTAACACTAGAGGAGATTTTAGGTGAGTTGGTAATCAACTATTCACCAATGTGATTGTCACCGGGGCCATTGCTTCTCCCTGTCTCCAGAGCCTGGGCGTTCATGCCCAGTCTTTTCAAGGAGGCTTAATTCTTTAAACAGGGATTATGAAACAAACAGAAAATAGTCTTAACTCAGTCCTTGGCCCCAGGCTTCAGGGTCACCCATCCCAGGAATCTCTGGAACTCCAACTCCTGGCAGTCTCTCAGCTTCTGCCACCTCTGTTCCTCCCCTGGAACAGCAGTCACAAGGCTGTTTCTCTGAGCCCATGGCCCCTTGCTCTAGGCACCACCACAGGAGCTAGCTCCACTTCAGTATGGTTTTGTGTTCCCAGGGCTCAGACAGTCTCAGTCCTTCCCCCAAGCTGCTCACTAGCAGCCCATTATGACCCCAAGTGTAGTAACATTGCCAACTTTATAAATGCACAAAACTGAACACCCTAGCCCCGCTCCTTCCCTGAGGCCACACCCCTTCCCCACCCCTTCTCCAAGGCCATGCCTCCTGCTCACTACATTCCCTCTCCCTCGGTGGCTCACTCTTCCCCACCCTCACTCACTTTCACTGGGCTGGGGCAGAGGGTTAGGGTGTGGAAGTGGGTGAGGAGTCTAACTAGAGATGTGGGCTCTGAGGTGTGGCCAGAAATGTGGGGCTCAGGGTGCAAGAGGGGGCTGCAGGTTGAGGCAGGGATATGGGGTGCAGAGGGGGTGAAGGCTCTGTCTGGGAATGCTGGCTCTGGGATAGGGCCAGGGATGCTAGGTTTGGGGTGCAGGAAGGGGCACCAGGCTGGGGGGTGGGGCAGATGGGGTTCTGGATGTGGGAGGGAGCTCTGGGCTGAGGCAGGGGTTTGGGATACAGGTGGGGTGAGGGCTCTGTCTGGGAATGCAGGCTCTGGGGTGGGTTTGTGGATGAGGGGTTTGGATGCAGTAGGGGCCTCTCAGTTTGAGGGGGCTCAGGGCTAGGGCACAGGGTTGGAGCCTCCAACAGTTCCCAGTCAGTGGCACAGCGCGGGCAGGGGGACACTAAGATAGGCTAATCTGTATCTGTCCTGACACCATGCTGAGCCCCAGAAGTGGGCAAGTGACCAACAGATCTGGCTCCTAGGTGGAGGCGCAGCAGGTGGCTCTGCGCACTTCTTTTGCCACAAGCATAGCCCCCATAGCTCCCATTCGCTGAAGTCCCCGGTGAATGGGAATGCGGAACTGGTGCTCAGGGTGAGGGCAGCACACGGAGCCCTGTGCCACCCCCCCACACACACCTAGGAGCTATCATAACCTTAGTCCCAGATTTGGACCTTAGCGTCCAAAATATGGGGGTTAGCATGAAAACCTCCAAGCTTAGTTACCAGCTTGGACCTGGTACTTGCTGCCACCACCCAAAAAATTAAAGTGTTTTGGGGCACTCTGGTCCCCCTGAAAAACCTTCCCTGGGGACCCCAAGACCCAAATCCCTTGAGTCTCACAACAAAGGGAAATAATCCTTTTTCCCCTCCCCCCCTCCAGGTGCTCCTGGAGAGATACACAGACACAAGCTCTGTGAAACTACACAGAGTGACTCCCCCTCTCTGTTCCCAGTCCTGGAAACAAAAAGTACTTTCCTCTTCACCCAGAGGGAATGCAAAATCAGGCTAGCAAATCCAACACACACAGATCTCCCCCCTGATTTCTTCCTCCCACCAATTCCCTGGTGAGTACAGACTCAATTTTCCTGAAATTTCCCAGTAAAGAAAACTTCAACAGGTCTTAAAAGAAAGCTTTATATAAAAAGAAAGAAAAATACATACAAATGGTCTCTCTGTATTAAGGTGACACAATACAGGATCAATTGCTTAAAAGAATATTGAATAAACAGCCTTATTCAAAAAGAATACAAATCAAAGCACTCCAGCACTTATATTCATGCAAATACCAAAGAAAAGAAACCATATAACTTACTATCTGATCTCTTTGTCCTTACACTTAGAAACAGAAGACTAGAAAGTAGAAACTACTTCTCCAAAGCTCAGAGAAAGCAGGCAGACAGACAACAAAGACTCAGACACAAAATTCCCTCCACCCAAAGTTGAAAAAATCCGGTTTCCTGATTGGTCCTCTGGTCAGGTGCTTCAGGTGAAAGAGACATTAACCCTTAGCTATCTGTTTATGACAGGAGCCGGACCTGCTGGCCACTTCCAGGGTGCAGCATGGAGCCAGGACAGGAAGGGACTAACCTGCGTTAGCTCCATAGTACTGTAGCCCAGACTTTTAATGGCCTGGTCAGCAGAGCTGATTGGAGCTGCCAGGGTCCCTTTTCGACTAAGCGTTCCAGTCAAAAACAGGACATCCAGTTACCTTAAGGAAGTGGTGGGCAACCTGCGGCCCATGGGCCGCATGTGGCCCGTCATGGTAATCCTCTGACAGAGTGCGAGACACTTCGTTTACATTGACTGTCCGCAGGTACGGGTGCCTGCAGTTCCCAGTGGCCGTGGTTTGCTATTCTCGGCCATTGGCAACTGCGGGAAGTGGCATGGGCTGGCAGCAGTGTCCTGCAGCTCCCATTGGCTGGGAATGCTATTCTCGGCCACTGGGAGCTGTGGGGGTCTGTGCCTGCTGACAGTCAATGTAAACAAACTGTAGTGCAGCCCACCAATGGATTACCCTGAGGGGGTGCGTGCGGCCCATGGGCCACAGGTTGCCCACCACTGCCTTGAGGTGTAGCCCAGCTAAGGGTACTGTATGACCAAGTTTTCCCAGACATTTCCTCTTTTTTGATTCTCCTCTCTCTGTCTGGGCAGATTTTTCAAATTATATGAAATGTCCATTTTTTCAGAACAGAAGTTGTAGCTCAGAAAAAGCTGTCTCCATGCCCCGATTGGTCCCTTCACTGCAGCCGCAGCTGCCAGATCCCGCCCAGCCAGACTATTCACAGGAACCAGCTACCCTGTAATAGTGAGCTTCAATAATTTGTTTATGCTGGGTTTTTTAAATAGAGATTTAACAGGGGAACTATCTCTTTGGAACCACTGAGTCAATTTATGTTATTTTGTTGTTGTTGTTACTATTGTGGATATTAGCTCGTGAACAAAGTAATGATCTCCAGGGTCTCCAGGATCTCTAAGGACCTGATTCTCCTCTCCTACTAGTGTAAATCAGAAATAATTCTATTGAACTCAATGGAGTTAAGCTGAGATAAAAGCAGTGTGAGTGATGTGAATAAGGCTAATGGCTCCTTTCTTCTTTAGTAAGCTTGACCCCTATATGAAGAAATAATCAATCCTGCTATGACTTTTGTGAAGAATTTGAGGAAAGCAATATAATCCTCCTTGCTCATGTGTGAAGTGCTACCAGCTGTCAAGTAGAGCACTTAATAGCCTTCTTACTAAATTTGGAGGCAGGACACAAGGGAATTTCTGTCTAGTTCTATTAAGTTAAACGCTGAGAACACAATTTGTTTCCTCCCACCTTAGTGTTTGTGGGAAATGTTTGCTTTTTAATTTTGCTTGGTTTCTTTCAAAACATTTGCTCCATGAGCTGATGTAAGAGGATTTAAATTATGTTAACTACAATACTTTTACCTTGCTGTGTTGGGATGCAGAGAAAATAAAATCTGCATTTCAGAAATCAACCAAAAAACTGAAATTAACCTCCCCCAAATGTGTGGTCTGGGAAGTTACCATTTATGTGCCCAGGACACACTCTTTTTTTGTAATAGATCTCTAGCCACTGGATTTAAACATCCACAGCAGAAAGTAAGGGCTAAATGCACTTGCCCATACTCATGCACCTTACTCTACAAGTAGTCCTGTTTAAATTTGTAGTAAAGTACTAGTCAACATGCGTAAGCACGTGAAAACCTAACCAAGAGGAAGACTGAGCAGAAAATACTGTTACAATAAAAGATGGGCAAGGGACAAAACAAAACAAGTCTAGAGATGGTCAATTTTTTTTTTAAAAATCCCAGGATAAAAAAACCTCTGTAAAATTTAGTTTCTTTTATGACTCATCTCTAAACGTGTTGTGGTTTATATTCCATGTGAGGGGAATATATCTAGCTCTGGAAAGGAAAGGAATATATAGGATACCTGACTTCCTCTCCATTTCCACCCTGCTTCCCAGCTATAATGACCAGTGTCCCGGGTTTCCACTTAAAATACACCCAAGCCACTAATGTGACTATTTAGAGCTATCCGAAACCAGCCAAAACAGGTTAGTGATTTGCTTCTGCACAGAATAAAACACTGAAGTGTACTTTTCTGTAATATAATTCACGTCTACCATTAAAATATAGCACTCATTACCAATTTTTTTAGTATAATTTACAAACATTCCATCATGGCATATTTTGAATAATGAGAATATGAAAAATTGCACAATAATAGTAGAAATTAATCAATGATTCATACGAAATATACTCAAAATGAAAAAAGAAACCTATAGGCGGAATATTCTTTCTGAATTTTATGTGGGAGCTAAAGGGAAGAAATATATTACTAGATGAATGTTCCTTCAGAACTTATTAACATAAAATTGAGTGTTTCATTCATGATTGAATGTGCAGGGACTGTAAAAATCTAACCTGACCTCATTGATTTCTGGAGTGGAAGCAGCAGAGCCTTTCTGCAGGACATATTTGTAATATAAATGATTCATACGTCAGTTCTTCAGTAGAACTATGGAAAGGTGCTATACTTGACCTCCTTTATTGAAACCTTAGGGAATTTTCTCTTTCCTTATGAATGTTACTTAATCTGATTTACTCTTTATTCTTATATGGTTTGTGTGACGGGTTGGATCACAGAACTTCCCTTGGGAGCTGCCAGCTGATGTGCCAAGACAACTACTGCCCCTGCTTTCCTGCTCTGTCAGCTTAGGACTTCAGTGCTCTGCCTGGTTTGAACCAGACTCGCTAGTCTGCTGCAAATCAAGACTGAGGTCTGAACCATGTCCCCTAACAGCTGCAGGCTTAACTGAAAGCAACTTACAGAAGTGTACCTGTCTTTAACACTCAGATGCTCAACTCCCAATGGGGTCTAAACCCAAATAATTCCATTTTACCCTGTATAAAGCTTATACAGGGTAAACTCATTAATTGTTTACCCTCCATAACACTGATAGAGAGAGATACACAGATGTTTGACCCACTCCCAGGTATTAATACATACTCTGGGTTAATTAATAAGTACAAAGTGATTTTATTAAATACAGACAGTAGGATTTAAGTGGTTCCAAGTTGTAACAGACAGAACAAAGTGAATTACCAAGCAAAATAAAATAAAACATACAAATCTATGTCTAATCAAACTGAATACAGATAATTTCACCCTTAGGGATGCTTCAGTAAGTTTTTGCTCAGACTGGACACCTTCCTAGCCTGGGCACAATCCTTTTCCCTGGTACAGTTCTTGTTCTAGCTCAGGTGGTAGCTAAGTGATTCCTCATGATGGCTCCTCATTTGACTGTAAGACTTCATTACCCCTTGCCAGCACACATGTATACAGGAAGACTTACAGGTAAAACAGAGTCATCTGCAGTCAATTGTCCTGGTTAATGGGAGTCATCAAGATTCCAAACCACCATTAATGGCCCACACTTTACATAATTACAATAGGCTCTCAGAGTTATATTTCATATTTCTAGGTTCAGATACAAGAGTGGTACATTTATACAAATAGGATGATCACACTCAGTAGATTATAAGCTTTGTAATGATACCTTACAAGAGACCTTTTGCATGAAGCATATTCCAGTTGCATTAGCATATTTTCATAAAATCATATAGAGTGCAACATCACAGTTTGTTCAAGACTTTTTAAAAGTAGGTTTTATCTCAATGCATACCATTTAGTAAATTTTAAACAACAATTTGAAATACAGAATTTTCATGTCTAAATTCAGTGGTTTTTTTGTCTAAAACACATATATTGCCAAGCATATCCATGCATTCCAGCCATGGGTTATTAATTATGAAATGTTACAAGTATTTACAATTGGCAGTGGTATCAACACAATTTTTTGGATAGACTGAGACACAGTATGCATTTTACTTATATTTTTTATTTTTAGAAGCTTATATACCGTTTGATAAATACGTGTAATATTGCTGTACTCAAGCTCCTTGTCAATGTTCTGAAAGACTTAATAAACATTCACTGACATTTGTGAATTATTAATTTTCAGTGTATTGTTTTTCTGCTTCATTATGAGAACCATAAAGTTGCCGAGTCTTCAGGTAATCCAAACTGTAGATGCCATTTCATGTGTTTAGCTGTAGAAAAGCATCTTTTGTTGCCATGTGTGTCCAGAAAGTATATATTAACTTGCTCAACCGGATACTGAATATATTTGTATTGTGTAGATAATGACAAACGTTTTGTAGACATTTTGAAATTTCTCTATTGGGCTAATGCATTGAAGACTCTGATTGCCATTTAGGAAAGTTCATTAGGATAACTTGGAGGTCTTTTGAATAACATTTGTCTGGCTCCAAAATACACTTAGATTAGTCTAATGTTTCTAAGCAGCCTGTCATTTCTGACAAAGTGGAAAAGTTGAAAAATTGTCTGTCTCCAGTTAGTGGTTTGCAGATGTCATCAAAGAAATCTGACAGCTTATTCTTCCCAGATGACAACATCTTGTTTCACCATTAAATCTTTATCCAAATAACAGCTTACTCTGAAAGGACACATTTCACCCCTCCAGCTGTCTCTTTGGTAAGCTTCTCAATATGTTTAGAATGTCTGAACTGTCCATTTTATTGGTTGTCTAGTAGAGAGAACTTTTTCAATTGCCAACATTGCGTTCTTTCTATTCTCCTTTCTTTTTTTGGAGAAAACTTCATGACAATCTGTGACAGACATGGCAGGATCACTTGTGACAACAAGCAGGAGGAACAAGTAAAAAACAAAGACCTTAGAAGTGATGAAGCAGCTCCAGCTGTTCCTCTACCAAATCCAGCTGCTTCTTTTGTTGTCATCATTGGTTTTATTCACAGCTTACACTACAGGCTCCAAGTCCCTAGTTATCAGCTCTGACTGATAACCATGTCAGAGTCATGTTGCGTAATTTATTTTTATTTGGTTGTTATATAATTCACCTAATCATTGTCTGTTAATTCAGTGATCACCACCTGTCTCTTACAATCACTCAATATGTTCTGGGGCTTTTTTCACTATTGCAAAAAAATATTGCTACCAGGAAGGAATATTTCTGAGGAGGAATAGTATCCACCAAATTAAGTTCAGTTTTTGACCCCAACATGCACATAAATGTTCTTATTCACCACATTTCTGATGGTTGATGCATCACTAAACATTCCCAACATAATCCTCTCCCCACACACATTTATTTATTTATTTTAGTTTAGTTCTCAGGATAAAAAGTTGTTCTTTGATTGGCCCGTTTGGTTTCACATATGCTATTACAAATAAAAGCTGATTTGTATTGCTGCTGGCAGTAGTGGATCCAGCCATATTTTTCTAACACCTCTGTATTTTCAGTCTAAGAGCTCCACTGCTCTGTAGAATACTCAGCAGTTATTAAATATTATCACTAATTATTTGTTTCTGTATTTCTTTTTTTTTTATGTTTCCCATAAAGTAGTAAAAATTTAAACTCCTTATTGTGACAATTTAACTTGGACCTGAATCCAGTGCTCTTTACAGGTTCATATGTAGCATGAATATTTAGTCTGATGAAGTAGTTGGCTCTAGCCAGTATTAAAGTCTCTGATCTAAGACCTTCCAAAAGGCTTCTACTAACTTCAGTGGGCATTGGATCAGGCCTTAAGTGAGTTTATCATGTATTCTGATAGTTTATTGACAAGTTAACACTAATATACCACCATTAACTGTGTATGTGATTGGAACTGTGTTAGGTGCCCATTGATTCTCTGTCTTACTATCACTCATTTATCTTGGCAACTGTGCTCAGGGCCGCCCAGAGGATTCAGGGGGCCTGGGGCAAAGCAATTTTGGGGGCCCCCTCCACAAAAAAAATTACAATACTATATTCTCTTGAGGGCCCCTGTGGGGCCCGGTGCAAATTGCCCCACTTGCTCCTCGCCCCCATGGGCGGCCCTGGGAAAAAATAAATCTTGTGCATCTCAGCACAAATCCAGTTTTAAGAAAACTTCTTTACAAGGTGTCACTGGTTCTCAGCATCAGCTAGTGCTAAAAGGCACTAAAGCTCATTAAAAGGGTTGGACAAATATGTGCCGTCAAAACTGTTTCTGGATCGAAAACCAGGGGTTTTTAAAAAGCAGAAAAAAATCATGGACTTCTGCTTTCCTTCAAAATTTGTTGTGGTTTTTTTAATTGAAAAGCTGCAATTAGTCTGCCATAACCTCAATATGGTTAGGGGTTTCAGAAGTGTGTGGCCAAATATATGCTGCTAGCTGTGTTTGATTGTCTAAAGAAACAATAAAAAAATTCTGCTTAAAAAAAAATTCAAAACTTTTTGAACCACCTCAGCTTGTGACCAAAGGCCTGAGCCCATCCAGTCAGAGATTTTTCCAGGTTTCTGATACTCTGCTGGCTTCTTTGACTCATGCCTGTCTCCATAACTTTGGGTTCATTTTGATTAGAATATAAGAACAGCCATACTGGGTCAAACCAAAGGTCCATCCATCCCAGTATCCTGTCTACCAACAATGGCCAATGCCAAGTGCCCCACAGGGAGTAAACCTAACAGTGATCTCTTTCCTGCCATCCATCTCCACCTTCTGACAAACAGAGGCTAAGGACACCATTCCTTACCCATCCTGGCTAATAGCCATTAAAGGACTTAACCTCCATGCATTTATCTGTTTTCTAGAGACTGGCTCCATGGGGTCCCTCACAAACTGGAGATGGTTACTGTGGGTTTGTCTTTAATATGTCTTCTGTACATATTCCACGAACGGAGCATTTGAGCTTGTTCCAAATCTGGGATGTGCCTATGTTGTGAAAATTGAAATGCTCAAAATAGCACATGCATTTGAATGGACACAGGTGTTAAAATTAAATTACCCCAGTGGTTCTCAAACTGGGGGTTGGGACCCCTCAGGGGGTCCTGAGGTTATTACTGTGGTCTGTGAGCTGTCAGCCTCCACCTCAAACTCTGGTTTGCCTCCAACATTTATAATAGTGTTAAATATATAAAAAAGTGTTTTTAGTTTATAAGGGGGGGGGTCACACTCACAGGTTTGCTATGTGAAAGGGGTCACTAGGACAAAAGTTTGAGAACCACTGAATTAACCCCTCTGGAACCTCAGGAAATGTGGGGGGGAAGGGCTCCCTTGTAGGGTTGGGAAGGAGGTAGGTGGTGTAGGATATTTCTCTTCTCATGTTAACCCCCTCCCAGTGACTAATTTTAAATTAAGCTACCCTCCCCTGACATGAATTTCTCTATGGCACTGAAATTAAATATAGACTATAATTTGGCATTTGAGAAGTGAAAGGGATGGTAGTCCTAATGGATAAGCTTACAGCTTGGCTCTTGTGCAAGCCTCAAACTGCTGAATGAACTTTAGGACAGAGAAGGCTCCCAAACAGCCTGGTCCTGCCCCCTATCTGACCCCCACCCACTTCCTGCCCCCCGACTGCCCACCCCTCCTCAGAATACCCGATCCATCCTGCTCCTTGTCCCCTCACCATCCCCCAGAGACCCATCACCACCACCCTGGGACCCCATCCCTGATCCCTGTCTCCTAACTGCCCCAGCCCTTATCTCCCCCTCGCTGAGTCCTCACAGACCCCCAGAACGCCCACAATCCAACCCCCCCATTCCCTGTCCCCTGATCACCCCCCTCACAACCTCTGCAGCCTCCCTGTGCCCTGACTGTCCCCGGGACTCCCTGCCCCTTAGCCAATCCCCCAGCCCTGGCCCCTTACCCCTGGCTCCCACCTCACCCGGAGCCTCAGCTCACCCAAGAGCTTCTCTTGATAGAGGCAGCATGTCTCCAGTGGGGCCTGAGCTCTGCCCAGCTCAGAACCATGTAGTAAGGGAGCGAGGCTACAAGCTCAACGCTGAGCTCAGCTCCCTCCGCTCAGCCTTGAGCTCGCAACTCTGCCTCCTCACCACGTGGCTTTGAGTGGGGCGGGGCTCAGGTGCCCCGCCAGAGCCACGCTGCGGCTCTTCGGGAAGCTGCTGGATGGGCTGAGGGTCGGGGTGGGGGGGGGAGGGGGGGAGTGGAAGGGAGGGGAGGAGACGAGGCCGGATGGGGCGGGGGAGGGAGCCTGAGCCATGCTCGTGGGGGCCCCTGTGGAGCCCTGGGCCTGGGGCAAATTGCCCCACTCCCCCCGCCTTCTGGGCATCCCTGACTGTGCTTCCAATTAGTAAGGTTGGACGACCACACACACAAACTGAGACATGCAAATCTCTCTGTCTATTCAGTCCTCAAACTCCCAGAGATGATGGCTATTGCCAAGTGAGTTGCTTGGTGGTGTTTTTTTTTCCTGGTCACTCAGACTTCCTTTCCTGTAACAGCAATATTGGGTACAAAAATTGCATTATAGCAAAGTTACCATATTTCCTGCTGCAGAATAACAGCTTTGTTGACTATATTGGCATATCCCAGCAATGTTGCTTTGTTTCATGTCTTGACAGAAAAGAAGATCAAAATTATTGACAGATATAAGTTTATAAGACTTTCTGCTTTGAATATAGGAGTTGGCATTCCTGACAATGCAGTATATTCTGACTAGAAAAAAGCAAAAACAGTAATTGTTGTCCTGTGGTACAAATTGGAACAAAATATAGAAATAGTGAAACTTTTCACAAAACAAAATATTTTGAAAAAAATTGCTTGGAATGCATGACATCTTGATTAGATTTTGAGTTTTGGGTTGTTTGAATTGACCCAAAATGAAGCATTGCAACATTAAATTGCATTATGTTATAGTGCTATGCTGCATCACAGGAATTGTAGTTTGGGAGTCTCATGCTAGCATTCTCTCCATCCCAACTACATCTCTTATGATGCACTTGCAGTCATGTGACTTCTATTATGCACCCTGCAGGTTGGTCAGGTGGGAGTCCATTTTGTATCATGGGAGATGTAGTCTGGCCAGGGAGCCCAGCCTATAGGAGTGAGCAATTTCTGTGAGACAATGCTGCATCATAAGGAAATGCAATTTAATATTGAGCTGTCTCAAAGCATTTCAGGTCAGTTCAACAAACCAAAATATTCTGATTTGTTTGGGTCAGTTCTATATGAAATATTTATTTTTTATTTCTTTTTCATGACAGAAATGTGGAAATGTTTGGCAACAATGAAATTCTATTATAGAAAATTTTGATTTTTGCAGAAACTTCAATATTTGCTGGAAAAAACCAAACATTTGAAGGAAAATTTTGACATTAATTAGTGCACTATATTCCCATTAATGGTACCAATAATCTTGAAGAAGAAAGAGTGAAAAAGAAACATGTCTGGTTTAAGAAGTGACCCAAATCAAAACCCTTTAATCATACACCTTCAGACTCTGCAGTGTTTGAATCAAAATCCAAATTATGCACTTTAATCAAATTGGTGATGGGCCAAATGAATGAGATAAATGATCCATAATTAAAACTGCAGAATTTAAAGTTCTATTTAACTGTTGATACGTAGGACCATATCCTATACTTAACTGATACACAGGATATTGTGGTGGGGCAAGGCCAGATGGCTACAGTAAAGTAGTAAAGAACAGGTATGTTAGCCCCAGGCTAAATCCCTGGTACCATGGTAACCAAATGGCAGTTGTTCCAGGTTAATCAAGATGCCTGGGGCCAATTAAGATCTTTCTAGAAGGCAGTGGAGATAGCTACATTGATTGGGACACCTGAACTCAATCAAGGGCTGGCTGGAACTGGTTAAAAGCATCCCAATTAGTCAGTGAGGTATACCTATGAGGAGCTGGGAGTTAGAGTGAGAACTGCAGGATGAGGAGATGAGGATGAGGATATGAGGATGAGGATGACTGAGGAGTACAAGCATTATCAGACACCAGGAGGAAGGTCCTGTGGTAAGGATAAAGAAGGTGTTTGGAGGAGGCCATGGGGAAATAGCCTAGGGAGTTGTAGCTGTCATGCAGCTGTTATGAGAGGCACTATAGACAGCTGCAATCCACAGGGCCCTGGGATAGAGTATGGGCCTGGGTTCCCCCCCAAATCTCCCAACTCCTGATCAGACACAGGAGAACTTGACCTAGACTGTGGATTCCACCAGAGAGGAAGATCGCTGAGGTGAGCAAATTTGCCAATAAGCGCAGGACCCACCAAGGTAGAGGAGGAACTTTGTCACAATATATACTTAAAGTTTCAGTGTAACTGTAACCTAATATGGTTTAATTATCTTTGACAAATGTTTTTAAAAATCCAATTGTTTATTCAAATATTATTAATTCCATTTCAAAAAAGGCAGGCAGGCAGGCAATCTGAAAAAAAAATCACACTGGTACTATAATATAATAGCACACATTTGTTAAATATAGTAATAATGACTAATCAATAACATAACTGATATATTCAACTGAACAAAGTATTGCTGTTTGCAAATATTGTTTTGATTAAAATCTTACAATGTGGTTGTTCAGAATATATGTATGTATATTCAAACAAACATTAAACATCAGAGGTTTTGATTATTCGTAATCCATGCATTGGACCAGATTCTGATGTCATTAAAATTGAGTTTAAACTGGAGTAACTTAATCTGGAGTTGCAGAGCTGTAAATGAGACTAGAATCTGGCCCTTATGTGTATATTGCACTATGGTTTTTGCCTTCAAATTCACAGGGAGCTGAGTGGTGCTGGTGTTGGGGAAGGTGTGGGTAGTAACCAAGAGCTCAGAGCCTCCTTATAGTAGGGATCTGCTGTGTGGGAAGCAGGCTCCATGGCCTCTTCCATCGTTTGGGGATGGGAGGAGAGCAAATATAGTCTCACCAGATGGGATGAATATTCCTCCTCTTCCTCTGCTTCTCCTAGAAGATAATCCAATGCATAATAACAAATATATAATCTGCCCAGGAACCTTTCTGCAACAATTTTTTTAGGTGACTATAAATATATTACATTTTTTTCAAAAATGATCATTTTAATGTACATTTCTGGTGCAAGAATTCTGGATGTGTACAGGTTTTAATAGGGATTAAACAAATTGGATTCTATAAAACTGCAAAGGGCTCAGCTACACCATGGTAAAGCACCTACATGATTTCTAAAGCCCATTAACATGTTGCAGGTTAATGGCTCTATATAGCCAGCTAGTGCACTGTAAAGTTTCCTTAGTGCACTTTAATATAGTGCCATTTCAAACAGTGCTACATTAAAGCATGCTAAGGTACCATTAGTGCTCACCAGCAGGGTCTGCACCAACCAATAATATGTCTCATGTTAGTGCACTTTAGAAATCACACCCTTATGATGCACTTTGATGCTCCATAAATTTTAAATCATCCTTCAGAATTCCATAGGATGGTCTAAAACATATAGGAAAGTTGTCATTTAATATTCAACTGTGTAGAGCTCTTCTCTGGAAACCCAATATGTTCTGATGTGTACAGAACTACTTACACTTTTCCTCATGTTATGTGTGTATATAGATTTCTAATTATAACTGAACATAATGGGACCTAAAACTATTTTAAAAGAATCCCTGACATGGATAATAAGAAAATTTATTAGTTCACTATGTTTCAAGTATGTCTGTTCACATTACTCCTTTTATGATGACTGACACAAAATATAAAAAAGTAAATTCTGTGCAGTGCAATTCTTTTCTATGTAGCTGGAAATGGCTAAGTTTCTATTTAAAAGGATATGTCATCTGAGTGGCAAGTTAAACATATGCACAAAAAAGGCATGCAGTGTCTTTTTCTTTAAGGTGACATCAAAGTCAAAGGTATCTTCTTGACAATACATCATACATTTGTGTAGTAGCTATAGATCTCAATGCTTTCATAATTAGCAAGTTTATGAGGAAGTAATGGTTCATTATTCTCTGCTGACTTGTTTGAAATTTGCTCTGACTTTAGAAAGTGAAACTTTGCAGGTTCATAAGTATTATGACTGCAGATAGGGTGACCAGTCAGCAAGTGTGAAAAATCAGGACGGGGTGGGGGGTAATAGTCCCGATTTTTGGGTCTCTCTCTTATATAGGTTCCTATCTCTCTATAAAATCAGGACATCTAGTCCCCCTAACTATGTATCCTGAATTGAGCTATACTTAAATTTAGTAGGAGATTAGCAACAACAGAGAAATCAAATACATCTACCATGTTTCTAAAACAACTAAGTTGTTTTTGTTTTGTTTTGTTCAAATTTTGCTATAGACTAAAAAACTAGCCGCTGTGTGAAAATTTTTTAAAGTGAAAATCTCTCTAGCATACATAGCAAAGAAAAAAGTATACATTTCATTATGATAACTTGACTATTCTTTATAACTATCTACATATTGAGATGGTATCTAATACTTGGAGACTTTTTAACCTAGATGAAAAAAGCTTACCAAGATCCAATGACCTGATGCTGAAGCTAGAAAAATTGAAACTGAAAATAAGGAGCATACTTTTAACAGGGATGATAATTAACCATTTGGATAACTTACCAAAGGAAGTGATAGTCTCCTTCACTTGAACCTTTTAACAGAATTGCAAAGCAGATCCTCAACTGGTGATTACGTCAATGGAATTATGGCAACTTAAACATCCGAGGATCTGCCCCTGTATGTCTCTCTGAAAGTTATGTGTTCTAAGTTCAACCAGAAGTTATGATCTTGATGGAATTCTTGAAGAAAATTGTGACCTGTGTTACACAGGAGATCAGATCATCATGATCTTTTCAAGCCTTAAAATTAGTTAATTCAAAGTACTGATGGTTCAGTGAGTAATATATGTGCATTAAACCACTAATATTTCAGTATAAGCCAGATCCTGTTCCTGCTGTACCAATGCAGACACAATTCCCACAGAAATCAATGTGTGGGTTTTTTGTGTATCTATGGAAGATCTGGGCTCTTTGTTTAACTCTTCTGGTACTCTTTTTTTTTTTTTTTTTTTTTTAACTGTATGTTAAAGGGAAAGAAATTTTCAGCTAAGGCTCTATCTACACTTAAGATGCTACAGCAGGACAGCTGCATCTGTGCTGTTGTAGTGCTTTAGTATAGACACTCACTACAGGAGGTAGTTAATCCACCTTCCCAAGATGCGGAAACTAAGCTGATAGAAGAATTCAACTGTTGACCTAGCACTGTGTACAGTGCAGTTATGATGCTTAACTATGTTGCTCAGGAGGTTGGATTTGTCACACCCCTGAGCGACGTAGCTGGGTGAGTGTAGCTCTGGTCAAAGCTTATTATAAATCAGATTTTGTTTTACCTTTTTCTAAGAAAAGTCTATAATAACTTCTAGAGAAATAAGTTTCTTCAGTTACATTTTATTAGCTAGCATTAATCTTTGAATCTGAGTTGGCATGTCCTTTTCTACTACAGAAATTACTTTGATTATTTATGCTCCGCATACAGGATGCCTAAACTTGCAAAATTCAACCATGGGTTAAAGAGAGATACAACATATAATGTAATCATGCATGTAGCTAATGTGATACAAGACCTATGAGCTTGTTTATGATTTCACGTTCATCAGTTTGACTTCAATGCTCTTGACTTGCACTGAATCAACAGACTAGTCGTGTTTGAAAAAGAAAAAAAGGTCAAGTTACCGAAACAATAAGATAGTCATTCATGCAAACACCATGAATTACACTGGTTTAAGATAGGAGAATTGGGCCTCGTATCTTGAACAGTTATTTTGTATAAATTTATGGAGTTTGAATTTCTGTCTTAAATAAGAAAACCAGGAGGTTTGTCTGTGCATTTTCAGATTTTTTTCAGTCAAATATCAGAAGTGAAATATTCTTGTATTCAAATAGCAGAAATGAGTGAGTTCAGAGACTAAAGAGAAAGAAGAGGTTTGTAAAGAGTGAAGAAATCAGGGCTACTTAGCTGAGTAAGTATGTGATCAAGAAATGCAAAAATAAAAAAGGTCAATAGGGTAAACCATGCGTCCTTTTACCCTCTTTCATAATGCAATAACAAGGGAACATCCAATGAAACTGGAAAGGAACCTTTTAAGACTGATAAAAGCAAATACTTTTAAAACAAGACATAATTAACCTGTGGAACTAAGTGTCTGAGAATATTGTTGAGCTCAGGAGTTTAGCTGATACAGAGACTTAGACAATTTGTGTGAATAAGAATATCTATAATTATCTTAGATTGTCTAAACAAAATTAGGTATATAAACCTTCGTGTTGCAGGGTAAATGCTAAATCACTAATATATTGGGTCAGGAATAAACTTCCCCTATAGAAAGCCTGTTCCCATAATGGTTCATGATGAAGTTTCATATAATTTTCTAAAGCAGCTAGTATTGGCCACAGTCAGAAATAGGATAGTGGGCAACATAGACCACTGGTTGGATCCGGTGGAACAATTCCTATGTTCCTCTATACACTCTAGCAATTTAGAATAACCTACTCTGTCAACAGAAATTAGTAAATATATTGCACCCAAGCATTTTACTGATCAGAAACTAGTTATTTCTATTTTTCTTGTTCCTTTTGCAAAAGAGATTTTCAGCACTTAAAAGTCTCCGATAGTTATTTTAAGGTCATCTGATGAAGACTTTCTTTATGCATAAATTATCAAGTAAACCATTGTAAGTGCCTCTTACTCATTTATTTAGAGAATGGAAAAACTAAGCCGAGTGAAAGTACCTATGCGTTATCGCATATAATTTTCAAGTACTTTTTAATCAGCTTGTGTGGGCTCTGCACATTTTGTTCTCATTAAAATGCCCCAGGGAATCAGTTTGACAAAAACTAGCTAAATAATGAAACCATACTTGAAATGTATCTACTTTTTTAAAGAAATATTTAATAGGGTTACACACTTAAACCTATTCAGTCTGTCCATAATAATAATTGTGGTTTGGAAAGAATGTGTAAACAGAAAGATATTAAGTTTGGCTTGCACTTTATAGTTCTATAAATTAGTGCTATCTAAATATAAAACTCTCAGAATTAACTTCTGTGCAAAATACAATTTTGCAGATATTGGGCATCATTACTAATAGTAAAACAAATTTGAAATACTTTGCAAAAGAAATTCTATATCTGCCTTCTGTGAAGAGTGTTAGGTTCTGATCCTGCAGATATCTATGCACATGCTTAACTGTACTCGCAGGAATAGTGCCAATGAAGTCAAAGAGACTACTTCTGTGAATAAAGTTAAGTACACTTGGAAGTGTTTGTAGGATTGGGCCCTTAATTCCCCAGGGGCTTCTAACTCCTAAAACACCTCTTGCTAAGGAAATGTTCTCATTCTTTTAAACATAAGTCCTGTTATAGGGAAAGGAACCGGACGTGACAAATGTCATATCTCATTTACACTAACACATTTGGCAGCTCTGTCACACCTCATGAGAAAAAGGGTACATCTACACTGCAGTTAAAAAACCCATGATTGGCTTGTTGCAAGTGACTCAGGTTCCTGGGGCTTGGGCTAAGAGGCTGTTTTTTTTGTGGTATAGATGTTGGAGCCTAGGCTCTAGGACAGGGGTCAGCAATCTCTGGCATGCTACTTGCCAAGGTAAGCACCTTGGTGGGCCGGATCAGTTTGTTTACTTGCCGCATCCGCAGGTTCAGCTGATCGCGGCTCCCACTGGCTGCAGTTTGCTGCTCTGTGGTGATGTGGAAGCTGCGACCAGCACATTCCTAGGCCTGCGTGACAGGGAAGGGTCAGCGTTCGAGTGGAGACTTTCGGGAAAGGGGTGGGAAGAGGCAGGGCATCATGAAAGTGGGGGTGGGGCTGAGGGCAGTGAGGGTGGGGGTATCAGTGATGCAGCCCTCGGGCCAATGCACTAAACCTCATGTGGCCTTTGTGGTCATTTGAGTTTGAGATCCCTGATCCAGTCTGACCTCCTGTATAATGCAGGCTATAGAACTGCCCCAAATAATTTCTAGAGCATAACTTTTAGAAAAATGTCCAATCTTGACTTTAAAACTGTCTGTGATGGAGAATCCTCCATGATTTTTGGTAAATTGTTCCATAGGTTAATTACCCTCACAGTTAAAAATTTACACTATATTTCCAGTCTGATTTATCAGGCTTCAACTTCTAACCATTGGACAATGTTATACCTTTCTCTGCTAGATTGAAAAGCTCATGATTAAATATGTTCCCATGTAGATACATATAGACTGTGTTCAAGCCATCTCCTAATCTTCTCTTTGGTAAGCTAAATAATTTGAATTTCTTGAGTCTCTTACTATAAGGCATGTTTCCTAAACTTTTAATCATTCTAGTAGCTCTTCTCTGAACTCTCTCCAGTGCACCGTCATCCATCAACTGAGGACACCAAAACTAGACACTGTATTCCAGGAGCGGTCACTCTAGTGCCAAATACCAAGGTAAAATAACCACTTTATTCCTGCTTAAGATCCTCTTGTTTATGCATCCAAAGATCTCATTAGCCCTTTTGGCCACAGCATTACACTGAAATCTCATGTTCAGTTGATTATCCACCCTACCGCCACATTTTGTTTTATAGTGACAGCTTCCCAGAGAGAGTTCGGTCTTCAAGTAAGTTCGGCCTGTGTTTTTTGTTCATAGATGTACACCAGGGTTTGACAACCTCTGGCTTGCGGTTTGCCAGGGTAAGCCCCCTGGCAGGCTGGGCCAGTTGGTTTACCTCCTGTGTTGGCAGGTTCGGTGGATTGTGGCTCCCACTGGCCGTGGTTCACCATCCCAGGCAAATAGGGATGGCGGGAAGCTGCGGCCAGGACATCCCTCGCCCGCGCTGCTTCCCGCAGCCCCTGTTGGTCTGGGACAGCGAACCACAGCCAGTGGGAGCTGTGATCCGCTGAACCTGCCGACATTGCAGGTAAACAAACTGGCCCGGCCCACCAGGGGGCTTACCCTGGCGAGCTTCATGCCAGAGATTGCCGAACCCTTTTGTACACCATTACCTACAGCTATACTAAAATGCACATTGTTTTCTTCCAGCTTACCAAGCAGGGCAGATCACTCTGTCAGGGACCTGTGCTCTTTATTTACCACTCTTGCAATTTTTGTGTCTTCTGCGAACTTTATCAGTACTGAGTTTGATCCAAACCTTCACCTCAAATTCAGTGATTTGTGTGTGTGTGTGTGTGTGTGTGTGTGTGTGTGTAACACATGTAGGTAAACTTTTTTCTGTTTGTGTTGGCTGAGTCTTCTGCTTTTCCACAGGCATTCCTGCCGAGATCCGTGAGGGATTCCAAGTTGCTGTTAAAGTACCACTATACTGTGTTTGGACTGTGGGATCCTGACATCTAAGTAAAATTGATCCTGAAATCCTAGGATTGTGTACCAATAAGTAAATATATAACAAGACAAGACAGCTGATGTGACAAGACAATGAATATGTTGACTTTTGCTGTTTCCCAGTTTATTATAAAATCCTCCAAGGCGCTGGTTTAATCACCCAAAGCTGGTTTTGCCAGTCAAAGTTGCGTAGCTCTAGCTAACCAAACTATGCTAGAACAGCTTTTGGAAAAGGTGATGAAGCTCCATAGGTTTCAGCAAGATTGCCAGAGAACCATAGAAGCTCAGTGAGATTTTAGTGAGGCCTTTAGGTGATTAAAGGCAGGATGCACATCTTCCCACATCGAACTAAATGTTGCTCAGCATTTTAAATGAATGTACCAGTGTGTTATTAACAGGAGATAGGCTTTTAGCAGTTTCTCTGACCAAGACAGGACTACAATCCAGCAAAAGGGATGGCAGCTATCCTCAAATGTGTATTCATTCACTGCATTTTATTTTAGCTATGCAACATTAACAACTTTTACCCTCTGACAAAGTGTCTTTGGATAGATTTGATGTGATAGCTGGGACTATGTCTCTGAAACAGCATAGAGAACCATTAAAGAATAGGTATGAAGCAGCAGGGACAAAATGTAAGCTGTATATCAGCTATATTCTCTCATATTAGCAGTTTTTATTACATTTTCACATGATGCACAGTACTAGCTTCCCTGTTGTGTTCAAATATCGATCTCCGAGACTATGGTGCCAGCATGAGCTCCGTAAAATTCTCTCTGCACTGTATCTGTATGTTAAGATTTTTGTACTGCTGCATATCACTGTACCATCACCATGCATTCTATATAAACTGGACAGACATTAACAAACTAATGGACGGATCTCTTTGTCCCCTTCAGATTACAGAAAGCTCTACTTCAAGTAGTCTTTATTTGGTTTGTTTGCCTGATTGGTTGTTTTTTTGGTGAGGTGTGAGTGGGTTAGGTAAGCAAGAGTGAGAAGAGGAAATGGTTGATGGTGTGAATGTTATTCTGATGGAGAAGCTTTGACATTTTAGGAAGCTTTTACAATGTTCCCCCCCCAAATCAGCTGATGCTGGATTTATCTGCTCTGATCTGGAAGCTCATTCCACAGTGGGGGTCCCCTTTATTGAGAGTGTGTTGTCCCCAGCTCTAATGCCCTTCATTCTGAGCTTTGTGATCTGCATTATTTCAGAGGAAAGCACTGTCTTTGCAGCTTGTAGATGGAGATTTGGAGTACATATTTCAGAAGCATGAAGTGACTAGACTCAAAAGTGTCTTGCTCTTCCCAGAGCCATATTTTTAAAGATATGTAGAGCTAAAGTTGCAGATAGGCACCTAGTGGGATTTTCAAAAGTGCCTAGACTTCAAGCACATTGATTTCAACAGTAGTTCCACTTCACTTCTGAAGTTTTACCCATCATCTCTAATGTAACAGGGAGCTGATCCATCCAAATGTGTTCCTCTTTCGGTAGCATACCAAAATATCACTGACTGCACTGGAACATTTCCTCTGACTTTTGTTGGCACTGCATCTTATCAGCATTAGTGTGAGTTAATATGGAGTTAGTCATGTTCTCTTTCCAGTAGTCTGAACACACTGAGTTTAATGATAGGCCCAGTAACTGCAGACACAAAACCAAAATATGACATTCCCCTACCTTTATAGGTGTCATAAGAATGGCCATACTTGGTCAGACCAAAGGTCCATCTAGCCCCGCATCCTGTCTTCTGATAGTGGCCAATGCCAGGTGCCCCAGAGGGAATGAACAGAAGAGGTAATCATCAAGTGATCCATCCCCTGTCATGCATTCCTAGGTCTATTACAACCTGTTTGAAACATAGGCCCTGATTCTCTTTCACTTGCAGAACTCATGCTGTGAAATAACTTTCTCCAGAGTACTCCCCATGGGCCAGATCCAGAGCTGGTGTAAATTGTTATCGTTCTGTTGAAGTGGATTTACACCAGCTGGCTGATTACAGTGAGAGTGCTCATGGAAAATGCAAATTGTGAGGAAGGGGCAGAATCTGGCCCTATGTTTGTAAAATGCTTTGGATTTAAAAACAAATCCCATATTTTTATTGATATTTTGTTTTATTTTTTAATTACATCTCAATTCTTCCACTTTCCAGGCCTAATTCTCCTCTCTTCTGGACTCACACTGGTGTAAAACAGATATATTTGAGAGGAGAACCTGGTATAAAATATCTCCTTGGAGTATGTATTAACCTCTTTCTATTGTAAGCTTAAGTAAGATTTTTTTTTATAAAGTAGTATCACTCCTTGATTAAATATCTCAAACTGTCTTAGTTCTACATTATTATTGTATTTTTTATCAACAGTGAATAGCAAGAGAACAATGAAAATAGTACCATGGAAATTAATTGTATGTTACTGCTAGTCACTGAGAGAAACAGAGAGCTAATCAGCCAGATGCCTAGTACTTCAGCTTAATTAATTCTATTTTAAGCATTTAATTTGTCAGGAAGGTGGACTTGCTTCATAGTACAACTACTTGTGACCATTAATATTGCCAAGGAGAGTAAATATAAGCTGTAATTTAAAGGAACATTTAGCTTCAGAGTAATCAACCTACTGTATTTTGATGCCTCATCTTTTAAGAAGGCCCATTTACACAGTATTTTAATGGTATGTTACATACACATCCTTCCCCACCATTTTAAAGGGATGTCATGTAGATTCCAAAGACAGGCACTCAAAAAATAGGAAATTCAAGAATGTAGTTTGCTCATGCAATCTTATTTCTTCCCTATTGTGTATTTGCATTATGATACAGTGTTTCTCATACAGCATAATCTCATGCTATTTTTCCACACAATCCTTGTCCCATTCAGTTCACTGGATGGATAGTGCTAAAGGAATGATGCATCCATTCACTATTTCTCTTTATCCTTAATGCGTGGGGCAAAATACCTAGCATGTCATCCAAATGCGGCACTCATCATTGAATTAGTCATTTCCTCATGGTCTTTCTAGACTTATTTCTATTTATGATTGCCTACAATCATCAATGAATTTAATTTCTCATCAGATGAGAGAATTATTATCCCAATTTGAGAGAGAGAAAAACTGAGACAATGATACTGGCCAGAAACCACCTAATGAATGTGTGGCAGAGTCAGGATTAGAGCTCAAGACCACATGACTCCCAGCCATGTGTTCATTCTTCCAGACTAGTCTCAACTCCTATCAATTTCAGTTGCAGCTGAGTTTTCAGCTCTTCAGCAAATCAGGACCCAGGTGTCTTAAGTTAGCCACACTGAAATTGAGAAACACACATTTAGTGGCCACTTCCTAACATTTTATTTCAGTGATTTGTTTGGAATACTATAGGAAGACTATTTCAGAGACAGACTTTCCATATATTACTATAGGGTTATAGAATTCATAGTCATAGGAACCATTAGACCCACATAGATTGCCTATATGTCACATGCCATTGAATTTCACCCACAATCCTTGTCTGAGCCTGTTACAGTTCAGAGCAACTGCATCTCTTTCCCCTCAGTGGTTTAGCAAGGGCACCCACTCTCAGGCTTCCAGATGCCCGGTCATTGCCTTTTGGATGAAGACCCACATTTCTCTCCCTTCTGACCAGGATATTCCCACACAGCACAGTTTCCTTCCTTCACTGTGTAATTTTTAGCAGAGAAGCTGCCTAAGCAGAAGCTGCTTGCTTTCTCTTTAGCACTTCCTGTGCAATCCTACTTTATTCTTAAGTTAAAAAGCATTACAGAAAAATGTATTTAAAAACAATAAAAGAACCTATGTACACACATACGGGGAGACTTTGGCAAACCATTAAAGTGCTTGAAACCACTATGGCTTATTGTTAAAGGTAGCCTAGTCAGCAAGCTGTAAATTGGCCATTCAGCAATCTTAGCTTGACTAAGGCAGGAGGGGAGGGGGTTTTGTGTGCCACAGAAAGGGCAGGTTGACCCCAGGTCCTTCCTGATAAGAATTGTGTTGAAGTTGCTGATACATGCATTTTAAAAGAGTAGGATATGCCCCAGGAATGTCTGTTGGGGTCTCAGGGCTGCAAACTCTGGAAAAACCCACACCTGGTTAACCAATAATCAGAAGGAACCTCTAGCTTGATCATTGAAACTGCTTACTTAACAAGGTTTCTTTAAGGGACATGTCATTCAATTACTAAGGTATAAATAAGGGGGGAAAAGCTTGAGATAGTTGGACTTGTTTGGGGACTCTTCGGGACTGGTCTGTCCCTCTGCGTGCATCTTATGTTCCCCACTGGCAGATGGATTACCACTGTGCCACTCGAGAGCTATACTCAGCTTTGGTAATTATTGAGGGTTGAGAGTGTGTTACTAACATGTTGCGGACATGTGTAAATGCTTGAGACTAAGTAAAATTTTTTGCTTTAAGTGAAAGCACTCTTGTGTTGTCCGGTTTGTGCCAGCTATCTATCAGTCAGATGGCCATGTCTCCCCTGATTTATTTCCTGACACCATCCTCGTACAGGGTAAAAGTTACTGAGAGCTTTGGGCTGAAAGAACCCTGGGTAACACACCCTAATAGGTTTACTAGAATCCACCCCAATCCTAGCATGGGTTCTGTCAGGAACAATCATTCAAATCAGCACCCAAAGCAATTCCTTGTGGCTACCAATACATCACAACATCAGCCCAGAAGAAGCAAGCTTGCCACATGTTTTGTCCATCCTTTATACAGTTCAGGTGTCTTTGATGTGGAGTTTTCAGGTGAAGGTAACCAGCAGACAATAGGCATTCCTCCATAGGGCATAGCTTGAAAAAGGAGGATTCAAAGTGAGTCATTTAAATTCCCCATGTACTTCCTAGGAAATTCACAGGTATTGTTCCAAAATTCTTTGAAATTCATAATACCTTTCAGAGATTTCACTAATCCATGTCCTAGAGAAGGGACATACATACAATTCCACATACAATTCCACAATAACACATGTCCAATTCTATTTTTAATACAATGGACTCCAAAGGTATTAAAGGTAATTCAATAAAGTGTGTTGAGAATATTGCAGGATAGGGTCAGTCTGTCACAGAGCCCAATAACTTGTGTCTGGCTAAGGCATATCTTCCAGAAAGACATCCAGTCTTGATCTGAAGACACCGAGAGGTGGAGAATACATCACATCCTTTGGTAGTTTTTCAGTGGTTAATACCCCTCAGTGTTACAAATGTGTATCCTATTTCTAATTTGAATTTGTCTGGCTTCAGCTTTCAACCATTGGGTCTTGTTATGCATTTGATGCTAGATTAAAGAACCCTTTAGTACCCAGTATTTTCTCCCTGTGAAGATACTGTAATCAAGTGACCAGGAAGCCACTTCCTTGATAAACAGGAGCTCTTTATGGGTTTTGTTTAGGTCTCTCACTGTAAGGAATTTTCTCCAGCCTTCAAATCATTCTTGTAGTTCTTTTCTGCACCATCTCCAATTTTTCAACATCCTTGTTACTCTGTGGACATCATAACTGTATGCATCATTCAAGTATCAGCCTCACCAATACCCAGAGCAGAGGTGAATTCACCTCCCTACTACTCACTATTTCAAGTTTTATTTTTAATCCAAGGATTTCTTTTTGCCACAGCATCACTCTGGGAACCCATGCTAAGTTGCTTTCCACTATGACCCCCAAATCCTTTTCAGAGTCACTGCAGTTCCATGATACAGTCCCCCATTATGTAGATTTGGATTGTATTTTTTGTTTTTAGAGGTAAAACCTTTGCATTTGGCTGTACTCAAATTTATTTTGTTTGAATGGTCCCAGTTTACTAAGTGATCCAGATTACTCTGTATGACTGCCCTGTCCTAATTATTTACCAGTACCCCAATCTTTGTCCTCACCATGACATTTATTAGCAGTGATTTTATATTTGCTTCCAGATTAATTCAATAAAATGTTGAATAGTGTTGGACTTTGTCATAATTTATTTTAAAAAAGAAAAAAGTAAAACTTATCTCTGTAAAATCAAGATGGAAAAATATTACAGGGTCTTTCAGCTTCACCTAGACCAGAGGGATTCCCCCTCCTAGCCTAAATATACAAGTACAGCAAACAGAGTTAAAATCCTGATTACATGACTGGATTCTCTTAATCCCAAGAGAGAACAGAGAACAAAGAAAACAGCCCAAAACAAAGATTTCCCTCCACCCAGATTTAAAAGTATCTTGTCTCCCGATTGGTTGTTTGGTCAGGTGTCCGCCAGGTTCACTGAGCTTGTTAACCCTTTACAGATAAAAGAGACATTAACCCTTAACTATCTGTTTATGACAGACCTAGTCCTGAGCCCCGTGGAACCCCACTAGAAACACACCGATTCAATCATGATTTCCAGCTGACAATTGACTTTTTAGATCTGACACTTAGCCAGTTCTTAATCCATTTAACATGTACAATGTCAACAAAGTACAGTGCTTTTTATTCAGGATGGCATTTAGTACTAAGTCAAATGCTTTACAAAAGTCTATATGTATTTAATTTACCTGTACGTCTACAGTTACCATTATCTACCAAACTTGTAATCTTATCAAAGTATGAAATCAGGTTTGTTTGACATTACCTATTTTCCATAAAACCAGTTCATTGGCATCAATTATATTCCTAACCTTTAATTTTTTTTAATTGAATCCCATATCTGCTTTTCCATTATTTTGCCAAGGATTGACATCAGCTAATTGGCCTATGATTATCTAGGTTAACCTGTTTGTCTTTTTTTTTTTTCTTTTAATATTGGTGTGACATTAGCACTCTTCTAGAATTTTCCAGGTGTTCCAAGATTTGTTAAAAATCATCATCATTTGGCCAGAGGTAACCTCTGCCAGGTATTTAGGACTCTTGGGTGCAAATTATTGGTCCACCTGATCTAATAGATGTAGTTTAACATTGCCCTTAGTAACTAATGGACAGGAATGTATTTCATCATCCTCATGAGATACAACTACATTATCCTGCTTCTTTCAAAAAACATATGCATACAAAAATATTTCCAAATACAAAATAGAAATATTTATTGAACACTTCTGCATTTTCCACATCATTAACAAAGCTATCATCTCCATCTAGTGATGGGCCACAAGACTGTCCTTATATGACAGACTTATGCCATTTGTGCTACAGGTCTAACTGTGAGTTGACAGCGAGCAATTGTCAAGGATAGCCCAATCATCTCTCTCCCTTCCTTTCCAATTACAGTTGCTATGACAGCAGCTGCGCTGTATTCAAAGTGTTCTCAGTGCAGCATGTGGTGGTGGTGGTAGTGGTGGCGGCAATGCTGTTTTGATGGTGATGTGGGCCTTGCTTTAGCTTGGAATGTTTGTAGTCAGTTATTATTTTTGGAAGGTTGAGAACATTTTTGCTGATGATGCAAGTGGCACAAGGGTAATTACTATTATAAATAATTTATAACCCAGCTAAGCCTGAAATGAATTTCTTGGGTCAAAGGATAGGCACTAATCTAATCCAAAGGCTTTCTCCCAAATGATTTCAAATGTTTCCTGGAAACAATGGAGCTGTTAGAGCGTCTCAAAAAATATTTACAAAATATTTTGTAATGGAAAGTGTTAGGGAAGCTGACTACAACAAATTACTACAAACTTGCCCTGTAATTCAGATTCCAGGGTGATGAAGACAGTATAGATTCACAGGGCCAGACATAAAAGAGCATACCTTCATTGATTTCAGTGAGTTTACACCAGTTGAGGATCTGGCACATAGTGTGCAGTGTACAGTTGTTGGGCAAGCTTGATTCTCTCATGGGACTCAAGAACTTTCTTGGTCATGTGAGTTCCTGCTTTCTGTGAGACCCCATAGTGCAGTGGTTCCTAAACTTTAACAACCTGTAAACCCCTTTCACTAATATGTCAAGTCTTATGAATCCCCTCCCAAAATGAATGGTTACAGGGATTTTTTCCTTTACAGGAGTATAAACTAAAAAAGCAGTGATCTTGGAAATATAAAATTTGTTCTTATAACATTCTTATTACACACTATTAATTATTTATTGTAATAAAATATTGTATTATGAAAATGGCAACAGTCTTCCAAGATCTCACTTTCGTAACTTGTATCACTTTGAATAAGCCTGTTATAAGACAAGGCTCCTATGTTTCATCAAGGAGTATCAGATGTGAAACAGCATGAAGGTATTTAAGAAGCCAGCTCAAAGAGTTCCTCCTACACAAGTGTGAAAGCTAGCGGCTGGCCCCCCTAATAGTTTACAAGCGGCCAGTAGTGGGGGGGAAGCAGTACACAGTACTGCTCACGGACACAGTAGCCTGAACTTTTGCACTCTTTTCCTTTCTGCTTCAAAGCAAAGAAATCTTGCTTCAAACCAGTCAGTGCTAACCAGGTAACGGAAGCACAACATTTTATACCTACCAATCAAGTGTTAACACCCAAGGGTCTTTGTCTGAATGTGTAGAAAAGGTTTGTGAAATTTGTGTAAGACAGAGTCTTTTGTACCAAGGTACAGGCTCTCCTTTTTTCTGCAGAATAAAGCATTTTTCCTTATCCCTGTCAGGCTGTTAACTGGCTCTCAGCTAGGCAGACCCGATATTTCGGTAACACAAGCATTCAGGTCTTGAGCAGTCCAGGCAAACAACATACATTACAACAAAGCTCAAACTTGTTCTTCGTAATAATTTTAAAAACTAGCTGCTTATTTAATTTTAAAAACAGCAAAAAATATCCACCTTCCTTTCCATTTCTTATAAAGAGTCTTGAAGTTTAAATCTTCTCAGTGTGATAGATATGCTTGCTTAGCTCTTGGAAGTCCAGGGGCTCTGGGCTGCTGGCTCTGTGCTGCCCAAGGTTCCTAGGGACAGCTCTGTTGGCCATTAGAGAATTTTTTTTTCCTGGAACCCCCCTGTAACATTTTGCAAACCCCCAGGGGTTCACAAACCCCAGCTTGGGAACCACTGCCATAGTGTTACCTGTGTCCTATCAGTGCTACCCTGAGGCAGTTCAGACTGGAGCTCTTGATACCACATGCCAAGCTGTGGTTCTCTGTTGCAAACAGAAATTATGTCTGTTCCTGCTGAGAATAGCTAGAAGGAATAAAGACTGACTGCTGTGTGTACCTTTGATTTGTGCAAGTAAAGAAAAAGTGGTCTAATCACAAAGAAAATAAGGGATGGAGGAGAGAGAGAGAGAGAGAGAGATTTATTTAACAGTAAATGTAAAATAACTAAAGGGAAAGAAGAAACCAGAGCAACATAATGAAAATGGTAATGAAGTAAAGCCAAACAAAAGAGAGAGAAATTGAAGTTAAAGAGACAGTCAGAGAAGGTAGTGTCTTGGAGAAATGGAAAAAAATAATAGAATTTGATTGTGTAAAGAACCTAAGCATTTAAATGGTGCTAAATACAAATATTACATCAAAACTAGGATAAGGGAAAATACAAAACCTTAGCCCAAAGAAAAGAGAGATCCCAAATATATTTGCAGCAAAAGAAAACAAATATATAATTAATTTATATTTCTACGAAGTTGGATACAAATTATTTTGAGCCTGATTCTCTACTCCCCTGCACCATGTGTAAGAATTTGTGTGTGCAGAATGAACAAAGTGTTTTTAAAATGCTATTATCCTGACTTTTGCACAGTTATAAATGATTACACAAGATGCAAGGTGGTGTGTGTGTGTGTGTGTGTGTGTGTGTGTGTGTGTGTGTGTGTGTGTGTGTGTGAAATACCACTGAAAGGGATAGGTGGGCACAAAGGAGAACAAAGCTAATATAGGATTACTAGAATACTCCTGTCAATGCACTTTATTGTATATATTAACTGCTTAGAGCAGGGGTTCCCAATGCAGGACCCGTGGGTGCCATGGTGCCCACCGGGGTGTCTAAATGCACCCGCGTACTGGCCGGTGGATGAGCATCCGCCGAAATGCTGCTGACAAGCTACATCATCCAGAGGCATCACCACTGAAATGCTGCCAATTTGTTATTTACAGTGCAGTCCATGCCATCCTCCAGATCATTAATGAAGTGTTATTTACTTCTTCTCATAACACAAGAACTAGGGGTCACCAAATGAAATTAATAGGCAGCAGGTTTAAAACAAACAAAAGCAAGTATTTTTCCATACAACGCACAGTCAACCTGTGGAACTCCTTCCCAGAGGATGTTGTGAAGGCCAAGATTATAACAGTGTTCAAAAAAGAACTAGATACATTCATGGAGGATAGGTCCATCAACGGCTGTTAGCCAGGATGGGCAGGGATGGTGTGCCTAGCGTCCGTTTGCCAGAAGCTGGGAATGTGCGACAGGAGATGGTCATTTGACGATTACCTGTTCTGTTCATTCCCTGTGGGTCACCTGGCATTTGCCACTGTTGGAAGACAGGATACTGGGCTAGATGGACCTTTGGTCTGACTCAGTATAGATGGTCTTATGTTCTTAAAGGAAGTAAAATATATGCACAGATGAGTCAGTTTGTTATTCCAAATGGGGCAGTGATGTGATAAACTGCATTTCCCAAAAGTATTTTCAGGGTTCTGAGATTGTCAATGAGGAGCTCTGCTTTGCATGTGATACACTTAGAATCATACAATATCAGGGTTGGAAGGGTCCTCAGGAGGTCATCTAGCCCAAACCCCTGCTCAAAGCAGGACTGATCCCCAACTAAACCATCCCAGCCAGGGCTTTGTCAAGCCTGACCTTAAAAACCTCTAAGGAAGGAGATTCCATCACCTCCCTAGGTAACTCATTCCAGTGCTTCACCACCCTCCTAGTGGAAAAAGTTTGTCCTAATATCCAACTTAGACTGCCCCCACTGCAACTTGAGACCATTACTCCTTGTTTTTTCATCTGCTGCTACTAAGAACAGTGTAGATCCATCCTCTTTGGAATCCCCTTTCAGGTAGTTGAAAGCAGCTATCAAATCCTCCCTCATTCTTCTCTTCTGCAGACTAAACAATCCCAGTTTCTTCAGCATCTCCTCATAGGTAATGTGCTCCAGCCCCCTAATCCTTTTTGTTGCCCTCCACTGGACTCTTTCCACGTTTTCCACATACTTCTTGTAGTGTGAGTCCCAAAACTGGACACAGTATTCCAGATGAGGCCTCACCAGTGTCAAATAGAGGGGAATGATCACATCCCTAGATCTGCTGGCAATACCCCTTCTTACACAGCCCAAAATGCTGTTAGCTTTCTTCGCAACAAGGGAAGGAACACTGTCGACTCATATCCAGCTTCTCGTCCACTGTAACCTCTAGGTCCTTTTCTGCAGAACTAGCCATTCAGTCCCTAGTTTGTAGCAGTGCATGAGATTCTTTCGTCCTAAGTGCATGACTCTGTACTTGTCCTTGTTGAACCTCATCAGATTTCCTTTGGCCCAATCTTCTAATATGTCTAGGTCCCTCTGTATCCTATCCCTACCCTCCAGCTGTATCTACCACTCCTCCCAGTTTATTGTCATCTGCAAACTTGCTGAGGGTTCAGTCCACACCATCCTCAGATCATTAATGAAGATATTGAACAAAACCAGCCCCAGGACCAACCGTTGGGGCACTCTACTTGATACCGGCTGCCAACTAGACATGGAGTCATTGATCACTACCTGTTGAGCCCGATGACCTAGCCAGCTTTCTATCCATTCATCCAGCCCGTAGTTCTTTAACTTGCCGGAAAGAATACTGTGGGAAACTGTATCAAAAGCTAAAGTCAAGGAATAACACATCCACTGCTTTCCACTCAGTCCTCATTTACTTCCCTACATGGATTTTTTCTTTGATAACAGGGTGAGGAATGCATTTTGAGTCATTGATCTCTGATCATCACACACAGTTAAACCTTGCCTTGAAATTAGCACTTTTTCTGTTAACATTCTTCCTTTGAATTCCATAAGGCTTCTTTTTGATTTGATGGGTTATTTAGTTGTTACTACATTATAACAGGATACAGATAAGTGAAAACAATACAAGTAATATTCCACTGGTTTTCATGAGGTTAAAACACCAAATACCCTCTTATACATTTAACAATCACTTTGATACTAAAACGTAAGTGAATAGGTCTGGTCCTCTGGCATGTGCTGGCAACTGGACTGTCAGCATCTCAAAGAACTGACACAGTGCCTGGATAGAAATAGCAATACTACCCAAGAAACTGACAAGAAGAATACACAAGTAGATCAAAAAGAATCTCTCCTATCCACTCGGAGGGAAACCAGAACTATAGCTAGAGATTTTTGCTGGTCAGTGGCAAGCATTGGCTGTTAATAACTACTTATCTTAGGAAGGAGGGGAGTGAGAAGGTGGAAGAATAAAATGTAGTGGAATTTTAAAATCAGAAGCAAAAAATAAAGCTGAAATAAGATTTGACATGTTTGAAAATGTAACTAACTAAAGAAACACAAAGACAAAAACAGAATAAATTAAAATATTTAAGATGGGGAAGGGTCAGAAATGTAGACTGAACTAAGCATAGATTTATGTATAGATCAAATACACCCACTAACCAGGTTGTAGAGGAGTTTCTGCAGGGGAGGAGGTTTCAAGCTCTCTATTTGAAATATGCATGCAATTTTCTGATTCTCTGAAAATATCCTAGATTGCCTCATCATAGGTGCCAGAAATCTCACTGCATTCCAGGGCATTGGCAGCATTAACAGATAATACATTCTGGATATTTCAGGTGAGCCAAAAAGTACCAAAAGGGATTTCACAGAAGGGAATGAGAATATTTTAAAAGCTAGCAAAATCTTAGTTCTTTTGAATGCTCCTACAACTTGGTTAATAGGTGGGTGTAATTCAGTTTTCATTTTACTGTTAGCAATTCACTGTTAAAATAGACAAAACTGTGTTTTTCAAACACAAATCTGCTCCTGGATAACTGCACAAATCTAAATCCATAAATATGACATGTAGGCTGTTTAAAATCTTACATTAAAGTAATTTGCTCTTGAAGGAGAGTGTCTGAGCAGTTTGTAGGAGAAAAAGAAGTGATTTCAGTGAATAGGAATTGGAAAGGAGCACAACTACAAAATTACACTTTTAATGACATTTTTAAAAAGGATTAGTAACTATTATAAATAATACCAAAACTAGAAGCAAAAAAATAATCTGCCTTTAGTGCTTGTTTCTATGTTAAAAATTTTGAGTTGAGGAATCCATGAGTGGGATGAGATTTCCAGTACTTCTACACTGTTCATTATTTAGGTGAACTAATCCTTTGGTAAAATGGATACTTTGCTACCTGTGTTTGTAGTTACTGGAGCTCAGATAATGATGCCATAATATTTTGCCATCATTAGTTAAACTATTCCCTTATGAAGTTGATATACATAATGGTTGTCTGGCAGATCAGCAAGTACAAGATGTATGTTTGGTGAATAGCCTTAGAAAAATTCATACACAAAGTATCTGCATTTCTGTAACTATTCGCCTAATTACTGGCAAACAAGAATGAGTTCCCTGATCAAGGAGCTAGTACAGTGAATATTGTACGTTAAATTTAATAGACTAGTTTTTGCCTTGATATGCAGAGCTTCAACTCACTTGTTATCTGACACACTACTAAGTAATTTGCATTTCGGGGTTTAATCTTTACAAGCACTTTCTACTTTAGTTGGGCAAACTATTTTTCAGTAGTAGGGCTGTGTTGGACCAAGTGCTCTTTATCTTACTAACAAAAATAGTGCCATTAATTTCAGTGGTAGTACTTGTGCTGATAAGCCAAGCAGGATTTCGTCCTAACTATATATGCTATTTGTCATGTGCTACCTGGAGGTACTAACTCATGATATACCATTGTGTTCTGTTCAGATAGATGTCATTGGCTTAAACCTCAGAATGTGAGAGAGACACTTTGGGGTGGCAAAAAGTGGCTTTATACTACATTTTATGACCTCATTTCTCGAGCATGGAGTTAGCTGGTGCCAACATGGCCCCCTTGTACAGGTTAGAGCAGCCTTAGGGCTCTTCTAAACTGTACCTAGATTCAATGGCCTTCAAAGGGACATTCTGCAATTGAGGATAGCCTATGTGCAATGGGTCTCCAGTCAGGCCCCTTTCCCATGGAAAGGTGGATGGTGAAGGCTCAGCTTTGTCATCCCAGGTACCAGGGGAATTCATCAGTAATGTTTAAGGTTTTTTATTGTGTTTAAGCACAGTTTTATAAAAGAGATAACATGGTCAAAGATAGGAATTTCTCTTTGTCTCACTTGATCAGAGAAACATGTATGGGTGGAGTTTTCACTGAACCACTCTCTAGTTGTCTAAAAGAACTCTTATAAAGCTTTGCCTGAAACCAGTCCTTGAGACTATTAATAAAATGAAATATTTGGATAAGAGATCAGCAAATCTGTGTGTTTGAACTGATTAATATGATGAAAGCTTAGATCAACATGGCTGCTGAGATTTAAAATAATAATACTAAAACTCTTGCATAAAATTCAATGGTCCCAAAGTCCTAGCCATACTATGGTTAAAATTCTGTGGTCTACAGCCATGTTTAAGCACAGATGTCACTAAAACACTTTCAGCCAAAATATTTAATTTTGAAAGTGACTTCACTGGGTCTGAATAAACCCTAGAAACACTATTTTACTGACTGCAGCACTGTTCCCTGCCCTTCTTACTAGGAAAACTACTTTTGTTTGATGTGATAAAGATTTGATATTTTTAATTACCAAATTAACATAATTCCACCAGGTATTATCTGCAAACTGTTTCCATTTAAAGTTACCGTAATTGAACATTTTATAAGGTGCAGCATTCATTGTGTAAGAGAAGCAATTTACACTGTGCTATTTTGAATTTCAGCAATGCATCCTATTCTATTAACTAACTTCATGTATTCTCAAGCTTCTAGTAATGCTTACAAATATTATCTATATTAACTAATTTCCAGGTCCTTCAAAACACAGAAATTAATGTTATGCCCATTTCAAAAGCTTCATGCTTATGTGGTTGGGAATGCTACATTGGGTGACAGCCTTACAGATAATTGTAACAATCGTTTCAGAAAGTTGAATTTGTCAGCAAATCAAAGGATGACAGTTTACTGTGTAAGCCACCTTTAGCTTTAGTAAAAAAACCTATTCCAAAACTACAGGAAACATTTTTCAAAGTGCCAAGAGTTTTTGGAACTCTTTCCCTATATTTCCAAAACACAGATACAATATAGTTTTCCAATAACGTTTCTTGTGTGGAAACCAGACCAACAAACCAAAATGTTAGGGTAAAATCCTCCTCCCTGCTCTGATGTCTGGATGCCATGTAAAGGGGTGTGGCCGGCATAAAGGTTTTCTAAATGCCCTGGTTTCAACCTGGAGAGGATTTCTCTGCCATAGAAAGTAAGGAACACTGTTGTATGGTTGAGTTCCAAAGATCCCTAGCAAGCTCTGTCACTGGGGGTTGTGATTAATTGGAGCATGTCTGTACAACTTAAAAATTGTGGTTGATAGTATGAAGTTGATTTATGAAAAACTGAAGTACCATGAGTGCCTATGTGTACGTGTCTCAACTTTGCTAATGGGCCCTCCTGACAGATAGAGTGAGATGCATGCATACACATGTACTTAGGACTCAACCACCCTGTTCAGGTACAAACACCTGGGAACAATGAGTGAGCTGCATCCTCAGAACAACAGTTTTAGTTCTACCCACTGAAGGGAGGGGGCGGAGAGGAAGAAGCAGTAAAAAGCTACCCAAAATACAAAACATAGGAAGTGAAGGAGGTTAATAGAGTCACAGAGAAACAACAGAAGCCAAACAGCAGGAGGAAGCATTTGGCAGGAGATAGCAAGGTCGCCCAGCATATAGCAGCCTCAGGGGGAAGGAGTGCCCTGCCCATTTTCCTGAGATCAGATGGCCCCAAGATTCTGGACAACTTAATGGACTCTGATCCAAAATGCCCTGAAGTGGTGAGGAAGTAGAGGTAGGGATATGCTTTTAGGATTGATTGTTCTGTTTGATCTGCACTTTCTTGTGGTTTAAAAGAGCAAATCTGTTAGACTCTGTGCAAAGTGTGTGAGTGAGTGTTAACTGCTTCACAACTGCTCCATACACCAGACTATTCACACATTTGGGTGGAGTTTTGGGAAAGGGCATGTTTAAATAAAATGGAATTTGTGTCACCATTGAACCCTGAGGGGTTTGGCAGCTGGACAGCAGGTTCCGCTCTCAGAATGGGATGCCATATAAAAAGTCTGTGCCCTGAGAATAGGCCTGAGACCCCAGGCTTTGGGCAGTGTCTGGACTCCATTCAGGATACTGGGGCTTAAAACATGAGGTGATCCAGAGCAGCAAAGGCTTGGATTCCCCTCACAGGAGTCCTAGCAAGTGGCTGAAAGGTGGCTCTCTCTAGATTTCGTGTTGGAGCAGTGCTTAATTGGTAATGAAAGAAGTGCTGGGCCTCAAGCAATTACTGATGCAGCAAGCTCAGAGGTACCGGGCCTATGAAATGTCAAGCCTAGAGGTGCCAGGGCTCATCCTTGGCAAGCCCTGGCACAAATTAAGCACTGGTCAGGGATATACTGAGGGCATAGCAGTAGGCTGCAGCAAGTAGTGCTCAGATTCTTATTGGCAGTAGCTCCTCCCACAAACACCCATACAGATTTAGTTGATCTGTAAGGATGGGTAATCTATGCAAAGGGTCAGATGAGTATGTATGGATAATCATAAGGAAAACACCCACTGTATTTTTAGTCTTGCACCAGAATGTCCCTCTGTGTCTCTTGGAATGAATGATCTGTGGAATAAGAATCCTTTCTTCAAGTGTAGGGAGAGCGAGCACAAGGATGCAAATCTTCCACCCCTTCTGCTTGCAGGTTTTCTGGTGTGCTTCTATGTAGACATGACAGCCAGAATCCTGACTCCTTCATACATACATATGTAAAAATAAAGATAATTTAATTTTTAAATAACATTATTACATAGAAAATATCCACTGAGCCCTACTAAGTTAACAAACAAACAAAAACCAAGGAAAAAGAGTGAAGGAAAGGTAATAAGCACAAATTTTACAGACAGCACAGAGTCCGGTTGTAATTGGAGTCTAAATCATTACCTACCTCCCAGAATTAATGTTTACAAAGCACTTGGATGATATAAGATGCTATATAAATGATTATAATATTGACCATTATTTATTACTTGATATATGCCTTGAAATATTTGTTGTTTAACATCCAGATAATTGATGGACAGAACACAAAAAACAGTGAAATATTTAAGGAAGGAAACAAACAAATAAATAGACATTAATCCTTTTTAAGTTCTTGAGCAAAATGGGACTAGAGAAGACAAGACACTCGCTGGTGCAGAAAGTGACAGTGGCACAAAGCACACAGCTCTGGTATTTGGTGGTGGTGGTGAATGTACAAGAAGGTTCCTCCTTTTACATTCTAATCTATGTGGACTTCAGTATAGCAGTTGACATGGTACCACCAGAGAAACTATTAGTTACATTGGAGATGATGGCAGTTAGTACAGGAATTGTAAAGTGTGAAAGGCACTGGCTAAAGGGAAGGTGACATCGGGTTGTGCTGAAAGGAGAACTATCGGGCTGAATGGAGGGTACTAGGGGGTTCCTCAAGGATCTGTCTTGGGACCAATCTTATTGTTTTTGTTAATGGCATAACAAATGTGCTAATGAAGTTTGCGGATGACACAGTGTTGGGAGGCATCATCAACAAAGGAGGATCAGAATATTATACAGGAAGAATGGGGTGAATAAGAGTACTGGAGAAATAGGAATGGGTTGAAAGGTCAGGCACTTTGGGACAAATATGAAGAATTTCTGCTATAGCTGGGGACTCATCTGTTATAAATGACCACGGAGGAGAAAGACCGGGGTGTATTAGTCAATCACAGATGATAATGAGCTCTAAAGTGGTGTGTGTGTGTGTGTGTGTGTAAAAACAACAACAACAAAAACCAGCAGCACCAATTCTGTGATGTATTTGGCAAGGTATTTCCTTTGTACCTAGGGAAGTATTAATGAGAACATAATTTACATTATTTTGTGGCTACTGGCTTGAAAAGTCCTACTGTGATTTTCAAGGGACAGACAGAAGAAATTTGAAGCCCAGTAGGCTATGATGTATGAGAAGCAGGGATCCTAGAAATCTGTTTGCCATGGAAAAATATGGAATTTGTGTTTGTGGTATTTTTTTTTTTAACAGAGAATCTTTAGTTATTACATTTTGTGAAAAAATAAAAACATATTAACTAAATGATACTGGAAGTACCAATGTCACTTATTTAATGAGTGCAACCTCCCCATCTTGTGGTTGATTTTTAAATGTGCTTTAAATGTACATAGCTAAACATACTTGAATAAAGTGCTTCTGGAGCATAGAGGTTACTCAACAGTGTGTAGGGGTTCATGTTTTAATGCATCTCAAATTTCCCTTCAGCCTCCAGGTGTGAGTAATTAAAGTCATGAAAAGATGTCAAACTTTAAAAATCACCTTTAAAGATCGTGTCGTTGAGTTTGGCAAGGGCAAATTTCACATTAATGGTAATGTGCTGTTCTGTATTGTATGCAGCAAGGCTATAGATTACATTCAAAGACAGACAATTGTAGAATATGTGGAAAGCGCTAAACATAGACTGAATGAAAAGAAACAAAAACAAGAGGCTGGAACAGCAGGGCCATCAACAACAGTCAAGAAACATTGCACTGTGACTGGATTATTCCAGTGTTTTACAACTGCCAAAGGACACTATGAAACTCACTTCAGATTTCGTTCAAATGTGTGTACAAGCAGACATTCCTCTGCTTAAAATGGATTTACCTGTTGTCAGAGATTTTTTGAGCAAGCACATTAAGGGAGACAGTGCCATTCCAAAATCAGATCAATTGTACTCCCATTACTTACCAACTCCTTTTGAAAAGGAAAAACAGCACCTTAATTACCTGAAAGGAAACTGCATTGCCATGATCATTGAGGAAACAACTGACTTCCAGTATAGACCCATTTTCAATGTTTTATTTCAGATGCTTAAGATAGATCCTCCTAAGCATTACCACACAACAGCTTGTAAAGACAGTGTAAAGTTAATCATGCAACCATTTCAGATGGCTTAATTTCTTGTAGGATGGAATTCAGCCTCTCACTTGATTGAATATTAGCATCTGCAACAGACACAGTGAGCTACATGGCAAAGGCTTGGAATGATGTGCTTTACAACCTATGTTCAGACTGTGTACATATTCTTTGCTAGGCATATAGACTAGCTCTGGCAAGAAATACTTGGTGAAATACCTTTAAATAAGTGGATCGCTTTGTCCCTTTTATTAAGTCACTTTTAGTGAAAGCTCCAGTTCATCATGAATGGTTCTTGACATACCTGAATGAACAGAATGTTGATTTGCCAACACTTCTACCCAAACCAGTTGTGATCAGGTTGAGAACATAGTTCAGTTATGTAATGACACGTGCACGTCATTAAACATACAGCTAAGGGTAGCATAAAATCACTCTTTATCCTATAAGGGGTTAATTCCTCTCTTACCTGTAAAGGGTTAAGAAGTTCAGGTAACCTAGCTGACACCTGACCAAAAGGACAAATACAAGGAAAAAATACTTTAAAATCTGTGTGTGTGTGTGATGGGGGGGAGAGGAAGGCTTTTTGTCTGTCTGCTCTGTGGGTTTTGCCGGACACAGATCAAGGAAGCAAGCTAGCCAGTTCCTATAAAGTTAGTAAGTATTTAGCAAGGAAATGTATTAGTTTACTTTTATTTTGGCTTGTGTTTTTCCTTTGTATAAGAGGGAGCTTTATGCCTGGTTTTGTAACTTTAAGATTTTGCCTAGAGGGGAGATCCTCTGTGTTCTTGAGTCTTCTGTTGTTCTGTAAAGTACTTATCCTGATTTTACAGAGGTAATTATTTAACTTTAATTAAAATTCTTCTTTTAAGAACCTGATTGATTTTTTCATTGTTTTAAGAGCCAAGGGTTTGGATCTGCGTTCACCTGTATCAATTGGTGAGGATATTATTCTCAAGCCTGACCCGGAAAGGGGTGTAGGGGCTTGGGGGGATATTTGGGGAAGGTAGGGCTTCAGGAGGCCCTCCCTAAATGTTTGTTTAAATCACTTGGTGGTGGCAGCATTACTTAATGCAAGGTATAAGAGAGAAATTGGGCTTTGGGGAGTTTTTAACCTAAGCTGGTAGAAATAAGCTTAGGGTGTCTTTCATGTGGGTCCCCACGTCTATACCCTAAAGTTCAGAGTGGAGAAGTAAGCTTGACAGCATAGATAGGCTTCAAACTTTTTGTATTAAATATATCAAAAATATATCCTGCTGATACCTACATATATTGTGGCTAAGGAAACTAAAGTTTAACGTTTCATTTTAATTGTGGGAAAATGTAGATTTTTTTGGGGGGGGAAGTATTTGTGAATTTTGTTTTTTTTTTATCACAGGATCCCTGGTGAGGAGTGTAGGGTTTTGGATAAAGTGCAATAATTCCATAATAATGACTCAATGACTGCTAAATCCTCAATGTCTCCCAACTTAATTGAAGTACTATATATATTTTTATTCCTTGGAATGAAAGTTTAATAAGGACAAAACTGTGCATGGTTAGGGCTTTATATATACATTAGATCTTGGAGTTGACTGAAACTTTCTTGCAGTTATTGAATGAATTGGATGAGACACTTTGCATGCATATTTGATATTTCAAATAGATGTTTTTGACTGTATGTTGCTTAACAAGCATTTCCTCCACTGTCCCAACAACTCCGAAATCCTGGGGACCCTACAGCAGCTTCAGGCTGTACATCCACCTTGTTAGGTTGTTCCTAATGGAGAGTGCAAGGAAAGGACAACAGATTGAAAGGAAAGGCCACCAAAGTGACGAACTGATAAGTGGCAGAAGTGGGGAAAACTGTCCAAACCTCTAACTCCAATACAGAGGTGCAAAAATGGCATGCCTAATTCAGTAAGCACTTTCACAAATTTTCAGCTAGCTGAGACCTACTGTAAAACCCTAACTTGTACATACACAGGCAGTCAGATACCATGGTGATAGGTGTCGGCATATGAGCCTAAATACATAAGAAGGAATCTCCCATTGCTGCCAGTGACTGGCAGCTCTTTAAAAGCCAGTAGCACAACTGATAGTGCTCAGATTCTCATGGCAGTCCCTGAAGCAGCCGGGGGGGAAGACATCATCCTGCTTAATCAGGGGAGTTGCAGGCATCAGTCTCCTCCTTTGCAGGCATCAGTCTCCTCCTTTGCCAGCCAACAGGGGTAAATGAGCAGAGTGAAGGAGAAAAAAGCACAATGTAACAAAGTCGTGGGTGAGGGTGTCAATAGCAACACTATCATCAGAGAACAGATACAAGGAGCAGGGATAGTAAGGAAATGGTGGCAGATTCAGAACAATATTTTGAGTGGATGACAGAATAAGCAGGGGATAGAATGTGGGCACTTGAAGCTGTGGAGGAGGTGTACTTTGCATTTGCGGTTGATGACCTGTCTGAATATTATGCCCTAAATAAGTACTAAAATAATTAAATGTGTATTAAATGGCTAGATGAGGACTGAGGGGGCATGATCAAAGCATCCAAGTACTAGAAAGAGAGAAGAACAATTCAGCATGCTATGCTGTACTATACATGGGGACATAACCATGTGTATAGGGAACAAATTAAGAAAATTAAAACTTGGGCTAAATATTGGAGAAAACATTCTCACGATGACATCTATTAAACTGTGGATTTGTTTCTCCAGGGATGGGAGATCATCTTCCTAGAGTCATTTAAAATGGCATTGTCTGAAGCACTAGGAATATATGAAACACTTCTACAGTAACATGGGCATGGAATAGAACAAAACAATTTGTTTTTCCTTTAATGTTGTAACTGGCTTTGCAATGTGGAAACTGCTTCTGGGCATAGGCACTGACCCCGTAGGTGTTGCGGGGCTGGAACACCCACAGAGAAAAGTTAGTGGATGCTCCACACCCACCAGCAGAGAAGCTCCCCCTGCCTCACCGCCTCCCCCTTCCAAGCATGCTGCATCCCCACTACTCCCCCTCCCTCCCAGCACTTCCTGCCCACAGTCTAACCGCTATTTGGCAGCACTTAGGACATTCTGGGAAGGAGGGGGAGGAGCGGGGACACAGCACACTTAGGGAAGGAGATGGAGAAGCGGAGGGGTAGCGGTGGGGACTTGGGGGAAGGTGATGGAAAGGGGACAGGGCTGGGGTGGGGTAGGGTGGGGTGAGGCCTTTGCGGAAGGGGGTGGAATTGGGGCAGGGTGAGGGCAGTGCAAGGGTGGGGCTGTGGGAGGGGGCATTGAGCACCCACCGGGCAGAGGGGAAGTCAGCGCAAATGCTTCTGGGCACTTGCAGTTATAACTTACTAGTATTTCAAGACATTTTTGCTTGTTTAAGCTTTAGGGGCCTAAAGAAGCTTTGCCCTTTCACTCCTTGGGTCAATGTGTGATATGTGACTACACAGTATGTACACGTATGGCCTTCATGCAGTTTCTTCCACATATGTATATGGGCATTCAAAAGGAAATGGGACTTCCACCCCAGTAATGCTTATCCTGATTGGGAGTAAATTGGAAATAGTTCCACTGAAACCATTGTAATAAGTGTAAAGTTGGTGTGAAGCGAGATCAGAATCAGGGCCTGATTCTCTTGGACTTGAGATGTTAGAAGAAAAATCACTCTTCTTGAATTGTGGAAATAAATGCATGGTTACATAGGTGGTGTCAGAGAGAGGGCTTTGAATTATTTGACCATGGGATGATGTTCCAGGAAGGATTGCTAGGAAGAGATAGGATCCACTTAATGAAGAGAGAGAAGAGGATCTTTGCAGGCAGGTTTGCTAACCTAGTGAGGAGGGCTTTAAACTAGGTTTGCCAGGAGATGGTGACCTAAGCCTGGAGGTAAGTGGGGGAATGGGATACCGGGAGGAAATACAGGAAGGAGAGTGCAACAGGGGAGGCTTCCTGATTCATACTGAGAAATCAGGGACATTGGCTAGTTACCGTAGGTGCCTGTACACAAACACAAGAAGTCTGGGAAACAAGCTGGAAGAATTGGAAATCCTAGCACAATCAAGGAACTATGATGTGATTTGAATAACAGAGACTTGATGAGGTAACTGAGGAAGGACAGGCAGGGGAGAAAAGATGCAGGAGTTGCACTGTATGTAAGAGAGCAGTATGATTTCTCAGAGTTCCAGTATGAAACTGGGTCGAGGGGAAGCCTGTTGAGAGTCTTTGGGTTAAGTTTAGAGGTGAGAGCAGCAAGGGAACAAGGGTGATGATGTGGGCATCTCCTATAGACCACCAGACCAGGAGGATTAGGTATATGAGGCTTTCTTCGGACAACTAACAGAAGTTTCCAGATTAGAGGCCCTCATTCTCATGGGGGACTTCAATCACCCTGACATCTGCTGGGAGAGCAATACAGCAGTGCACCAACAATCAAGGAAGATTTTTGGAGAGGAGTGAGGACAACTTCCTGGTGCAAGTGTTGAAGGAATCAACTAGGGGCCATGCTCTTCTTGACCTGTGGCTCACAAAGAGGGAAGAATTGGTAGGGGAAGTAGAAGTGGATGGCAACCTGGGCAGCAGTGAAGATGAGATGGTTGAGTTCAGGATCCTCACCAAAGGAAGAAAGGAGAGCAGAAGAATACAGACCCTGGACATCAGAAAAGCAGGGAACTGATGGGCAGGATCCTTGAGAGGCTAATATGAGGGGTAAAGAAGTCCAGGAGAGCTGGCTGTATTTCAAAGAAACCTTATTGAGGGCACAGGAACAAACCATCCCAATGTACAGAAAGAATAGCAAATATGGCAGTCGACCAGCTTGGCTTAACAGTGAAATCTTCGGGGAGCTGGTACACAAAAAGGAAGCTTACAAAAAGTGGAAACTTGGACAGATGACTAGGGAGGAGTATTAAAATATTGCTTGAGCATGCAGGGGTATAATCAGGAAGCCCAAAGCACAACTGGAGTTGCAGCTAGCAAAGAATGTGAAGGGTAATAAAGGTATGTTAGCAGGTATGTTAGCAATAAGAAGAATGGCAGGGAAAGTGTGAATGGGGCAGGCAACCTAGTGACAGGTGATGTGGAAAATGCTTAAATACTCTTTGGGATATTTTTGCCTTGGTCTTCACAGACAAGATCAGCTCCCAGATTGCTGCACTGGGCAGCACAATATGGGGAGGAGGTGAGCAGCCCTCAGCGGTAAAAGAACAACTTAAGGACCATTTAGGACTATTCATGGGGCCAGATACATCTGAGAGTGCTGAGAGAGTTGGCTGATGTGATTGCAGAGCCATTGGCCATTATATTTTGAAAACTCATGGTGATTGGGAAAAGGCAAATATATTGCCCATCATTAAAAAAAGAGAAGAAGGAGAATATGGGGAACTACAGACTGATAAGCCTCACCTCAGTCCCTGGAAAAATCATGGAGCAGATCCTCAAGGAATCCATTTTGAAGCACTTGGAGGAGAGGAAGGTGATCAGGAACAGTCAATATGGATTCACCAAGGGCAAGTTATGCCTGACCAACCTGATTGCCTCCTATGATATAACTAGCTCTGTGGATATGGGAAAAGCAGTGGATCTGATATATCTTGACTTTAGCAAAGCTTCTTATATGGTCTCCCACAGTATTCTTGACAGCAAGTTAAAAAAAAACTATAGATTGGATGAATGGACTACAAGGTGGATAGAAAGATGGCTAGATTGTTGGGCTCAGTGGGTAGTGATCAAAGGCTCAGTGTCTAGTTGGCAGCCAGTATCAAGTGGTTTGGTCCTTGGGCTGGTTTTGTTCAACTTCATTAATGAGCTCCATGGTGGGATGTATTGCACCCTCAGCATGTTCATGGATGATACTAAGCTGGAGGGAAGAGGTAGAAATGCTGAAGGGTAGGGACAGGGTCCAGTGTGGCCTAGACAAATTGGAGGATTGGTCCAAAAGAAATCTGATGAGGTTCAACAAAGACAAGTGCAGAGTCCTGCACTTAGGAAGGAAGAATCCCATGCACTTCTTCAGGCTGGGGACCAACTGGCTAAGCAGCAGTTCTGCAGAAAAGGACCTGGAGATTACAGTGGACCAGAAGCTGGATATGAGTCAACAGTGTGACGTTGTAGCCAAGAAGGATAGTGGCATATTGAGCTATATTAGTGAGAGTATTGCCAGCAGACTGAGGGAAGTGATTGTTCCCCTCTATTCAGCACTGGTGAGGCCACATCTGCAGTATTGCATCCAGTTTTGGGCCCCCCACTAAGAAAAGGAGGTAGGACAAATTGGAGAGAGTCCAGCGGAGGGACAACTAAAATGATTAGGGGACTAGGGCACATAACTTATGAGGAGAAGCTGTGGGTTCTGGGCTTAATTAGTCTGAAGAAGAGAAGAGTGAAGGGGAATTTGATAATAGCCTTCAACTACCTGAAGTGGTCTTCCAAAGAAGATGGAGCTAGGCTGTTCTCAGTGGTGACAGTTGACAGAACAAGGAGCAATGATTTCAAGTTGCAGTGGGAGAGATGTAGTTAGATATTAGGAAAAACTATTTCACTGGGAGGGTGGTGAAGCACTGGAATGGTTGCCTAGGAGATGGTGGAATCTTCATCCTTAGAGGTTTTTAAGGCACAGCTTGACAAAGCCAGGGCTGGGATGATTTAGTTGGTGTTGGTCCTGCTTTGAGCAGGGGGTTGGACTACATGACATCCTGAGGTCTCTTCCAACCCTAATGTTCTATGATACTTTGATAATCTATTTCACTGTAGTATGTGTAATACATTTAGGCTACATTTTTAATAATCTATTATTCATCTTTAAAATTGTAGTACCTTCCTTGCAGCTGTTATAAAATTTAACAAATAAGTATTTAGGAAATTAACAATAGTGTTATTGATCATATTTTTCCAAGGGTTATGAGTCTCATTTTAAAGTTTGGTCTACGCTACAGACCTAGATCAGTTTAACTATGTTGGTCAGGGATCTGAAAAATCCACACCCCAGAGTGACGTAGTTATACTGACCTAGCCCCTTCCCCCGGGTGTAAGCAGAGGCATCTTGTCGGGGCAGCTTCTGCCACTGACAATATTTCTACCTCTTAGGGAGGTGAAATTAACCATACTGACAGGAGAGCTCTCTCCTAGCAGTTACAGCATCTTCATTAAAGCGCTACAGTGGTGCAACAGCAACATTGCCGATGCCGATGACTTGCCCTAATGCTGGAAGATTTGAGAATAAGTTTCATTGGTCTATGTTTCTTGTGTCTAGATTCGCTAAGGTGAACATTTAAAATATATTTTAGTTTTACAAAATTTGTGATTGTTAGTAGGTGAACCAGACTTCTATGATTCTTTGTAAGTGAACTAAGTCCCACAATATCTAAGCACTGAACCCAGAGCTTACGAGTAGGTTGAACTTTACCTGAACCATAATGTGTTGTTAATGGACTGAGTATCCTCTTTCTCTGACTTGTGTGCTATCACTCTGAACCATTGATCCTTCGGAAATGAGTCCAGATGGCACAAATATACTATTGTGATTAAAGAGGGACAGATGGTTTCAAATTGATAATATTCTAGTGGGAGGTGCTATTAGCTTATCTGGAACTACTTGTTACCTATGTTTTCTGTCATAATGTCTTGGTTACAGGTATTTTTAGCTCATCAGTTAAGTAAACCAGATGCCATGAAAAGAGCTGCATGGGTCAATAAGTCATCACTGACTTTCTTTGTCTCTTTGTTTGTAAACTTCCATTGTATATGAGGGAAAGAGATTCTGTGTGAGTTGGGAGTGAATCAAGCTGAAAACTCACTTATGGGGCCGATTGCCCTACTGTCCCCTTTTTGGTCTCTCTGAGCATACCCTTTCAGGCTTAGATATCTTTCCCTGACCTGACTTGGGGAGGTTGAAATTTCACAGTTCTGCCACTCTTAGACCAGGATCTGGGTACAAAACCCTGTCTGTGCCAATCACTTTTTATCAAGGAGATCTAGTGGGGTTCAGGCACCTACTAGATCCTATTTTCAGTGACTAATGTTATAGTGACCAATCCCTGCATAAGACAAGTATCTTTATAGAAATATAGAATAATAGAAGAGACCACAAGGGTCACCCTGTGCCAAGCTTCAGGATTTGTTGTTTCTAAACCAGGGATTGGCAACCTTTGGCCCATGGCCAGGCAGGGTAAGCACCCTGGCAGTCCAGGCAGGTTTGTTTACCTGCTGCATCCACAGGTAAACAAACCTGCCCAAACCCACTGGCCACGGTTCACCACTCCAGGCTAATGGGGATGGCAGGAAGCAGTGGCCAGCACATCCCTCAGCCAGCACTGCTTCCCGCAGCCCCCATTAGGCAGCCAGTGGGAGCTGCAATCAGCCAAACCTGTGGACGTGGCAGGTAAACAAATTGGCCTGGCCCACCAGGGTAAGTACGTGCCAAAGGTTATCAATCTAAAGCATCTAAGATAAATAGCTATCCACTCTCCTTTTGAAAACTTCCAGTGAAGGAGCTTCTATAACCTGCCAAAGCAATCTGTTCCATTGTCTTACTGTTCTTATGGTTAGTGAGTTGTTCCTGAGATTTAATCTAAATCTGCTCTGCTGTAATTTGACCCCATTGCTCTCTGTGGCAAAAAACAAACAACTTTTCCCATATTTTTTATGGCAGCCATTCAAGTATTTGAAAACTGCTATCATATGCTCCCTTAATTTCCTCTTTTCCAAAATAAACATATCTAGTTCCTTCAGCATGTGGTTTTATGGTTTGCATTCCATTCCTTTGATCATCTTTGTCACTCACCTCTGGATCCTTTCCAGTTTTCTCTACATCCGTTCTATACATTGTTGACCAAAATTGTAGACAGTACTCCAGTTTAGGTCTAACCAGCGCTGAGTAGAGCAATACTATCACCTCCTGTGACTTGCATATTGTGCCTCTGTTAATGCAATGTAAAATTGCATTTGCTTAGGTTTTTGGTTGTTTTTTTTGCCACAGCATCACATTGCTGACTCATGTTAAGGTTATGATATACCACAACTCCCAGATCCTTTTTAGCAGTGCTACTGCCAAGCCTGTTTTCCCCCATTCTGTATTTGTGTGCTTGGTTTTTCTTCCTCCTATGTAGCACCTTACATTTGTCTTTGTTGAATTTTATTTTGTTGTCTATAGCCCAGTTCTACAATTTAACAAGATTCCCACTGAATTTTAGCTCTAGCCTCAAAGGTTTGGAAATCTCCCCTAGCTTTGTGTCATCCTGCAAACTTGATCAGTATGCTCTCTATACTTATATCCAAGATGTTGAACAACACTAGACCCAGAACAGATCCTCGTGGAACACCACTTGAGTCTCCCTCTAATCTGACATCATTCCATTAATAGTTACTCTTTGTTTTCACTTGTTTAACCTATTTTTTATTCACTTAATGTGAGTTCTGTCAAGCTCACACTTCTCCAGCTTACTTGTCCAAATGGCATGTGCAAAAGCCTTGCTGAAGTCAGGAATATCATGTCCATGGCATTCCCTCTATCCACCAAATCAGTTACCCTGCCAAAGAAGGAAGTCAAACTCACTTTGCATGATCTGTTCTTAGTAAATCCACGCTAGCTCCTGGTGATTATCCCTTCCTTCTCCAGGTATTTGCAAATTGAATGTTTTATACATTGCTCTTTTAGCTTCCCAGGTATAGGAGATAGGCTGACTGGTCTCTAGTTCCCCAGCTCCTCCCTTTCCCCCTTTTTAAAGATGGGCACTACATTAGCCCTTCTCTGGTCTTTGGGACTTCTTCTGTCATCCATAATTTTGTAAATATTATTGACAGTGGCTCCAAGATTTCTTCAGGTAATTCCTTTGGTACCCTTGGGTGAATAGCATCCAGCACCACTGATTTGTATTCATTAAAATTCGTCATTAGATATCTGATGTGTTCTTTACTTTTTCTTGATCTGCATCCCTTCTCCTTTGTTGTCTATGGCAACTTTGCTAGTTATCCAGTCACATGTTGTTTGTGAGAAGACTGAAGAAAAGTAGGCATCTTCTATCACCAGCTCACCACCTCCACTGAGCAGTGGAGCCACACCATCCTTGATCTTTTTTTTGTCTGCCATATTTGAAGAACTCCATGCTCGTTGTCTCTAATATTTCTTGCCGGCTTTACCTCCTTCTTTGCCTTGGTTTTCCTGATTTTTGTCCCTACACGCTCACAGTATTCCTATGTATACTTTCTTGGTGACATGTGTCTCCTTCCATTTCCTGTATGTATCCCTTTTGGTTATTAAATAACTAAAAAGTTCCTTGTGCAGGCATGTTGGACTCCTGTGGCTCTTTTTTTCTTTCCTCTGCATCAGAATAGCTTGATGTTGCTCCTCTAGTATTACATATTTTAAGAACTGCCATCCCCCTTGACTCCTTTTCTTCCTAACTAGTCTTTCCATTGGACCTTGCCTACTATTTCTCTGAGTTGGTTGAAATTATTAGCCTATGGAACTACAGCATTTGAGAAAATGAGTTTGACATTGCACTCCATATGTTTATTGGAAATATGCTTATGAGTGTGAACATGATGTAATTGGAATATGATCTATGCAAAAGGTCTCTTGTAAGGTATCATAACAAAGGTTATAACCTTCTGAATATAGTCCTCCTATTTGTATACATGTGTCATTCTTGTATCTGAAGCTAGAAACATGAAGTATAACTCTGAGGTCCTATTGTAATTATGCTAAGTGTGGGCCATTAATGGTGGTTTAGAATCATGATGCCTCCCATGGACTAGGACAATTGGTTGTAAATTGATTATTTACCCACAAGCCTTCCTGTATATGGGTGGACCAATCCAGGAAGAATGGAGACTAGAGGTTTTACAGTGACATATGACCATGTCACATGATACTGGAATCCATCTTAATCCTTGTACTTTTCCATTGATGAGGCAGGGGTGGGGAGAAGCGCAAACAAAAGATTCCCACCTTGTGCCAAAGCTATATAAAGGGGTGGAGTAGGACAAAAGGGGCTGCCAGTCATGAGAACTCCTGATTATCACCTGAGATGTCTGCTGGAACTAACAAGGACTGTACCAGGGGAAAGGATTAGGCCCAGAGTAGAAAGGAGTCTAGTCTGTGAAAGAAGCTTATTGGAACATCTCTGAGGATGAGATATGTATTAAGCTTAGACTTGCAGGTTTTTGCTTTATTTTGCTTGGTGACTTATTTTGTTCTGTCTGTTATTACTTGAAACCACTTAAATCCTACTTTTTAAACTTAATGAAATCACTTTTGTTTATTAATAAACCCAGAGGTAAGTGATTAATACCTGGGGGAGCAAACAGATGTACACATCTCTCTATCAGTGTTATAGAGGGCAGAAAATTTATGATTTTTCCTTGCATAAGCTTTATACAGAGTAAAACAGATTTATTTGTGGTTCAGGCTCCCAGAAAGGGACCTTCCCAGAATCCAATGTTTAGCCTATTAACTGAGAAGCCCCTGAGCTGACTGAATCTCAGTTTCAGTGAACTGCAGAGAGGTGTGGCCCAACCTCTGGATCTGTGCTGGAGCTGACTGGAATGTCTAACTCAGCAAGACAGGAGTATAGGGGCACCTGTTCTGGCAGGAGGGTTGTTCTCAGTGGTATCCCAGCTCACTGAGTGACAGTCTCAAGAGAAGTCTCTGACTGAACCTGTCACAGAGTTCAAAACAAGAAACAGCCTACATAGCTCTCTCTCTCTCTCTCTGTCTCTCTCTCTAAACTAATGTTATGCTTCATTACAAATTAAGTTAGATAGGCTTCCCTCTGGAGTTATAGGAAGAAGTACAGAACCAACTTACATTCTTTTAAGAAGCCCAGGAGCTCTTGGGACCCAGCCCGGGCTCTATTTTACTCAAGGAAATATCCCCCAGTCAATTTCCCACTTTCTCAGGGAAGCAGCATTTCCTGAAAAACCTACCCATTCTGTGTGTCTGCCCCAATTATTATATTGCTCAATGATCTTTGTTACAAGTCCCAGGTGTGAAGTCTTTTTTTTTTTTTTTTTTTTTGACTGAGTCTGGTTTCTCCCAGTTGGCCAGTCAGGCCATCAATAAATGTTGTTATGTAATGGTTGCTCCATTAGTTTGGCAGTTACACCCATTCAGTATTAATGGCTTCCAGTCACTGTCCTTATGACTGTTGGCAGTATGCTGAAATTGTTTGCTCCTCCCTAACCCCAATATTTCAGCACATCTTCTTAGAAATCCAATTCAAAGTATAAGAGCATAGTATAAGGGCACTGTTACAATGAGCAATAGAGAGAAATATACTATCTACTGCACAATTCATCAGTGCATGCTAAATTTATACTCTGTCGTAATTTGCATGGGCTTAGTCTTGTCAAGGTCAAAGGAAGGTTGAATCAACTCATACTAAGCAGTAAAGCACTGTCTATTCAGACTTAAATAGAAGTGCAATAAGAATTAAAGGAGAATCAAGTCTGAGTCCTTTGATTAAATACACACTTTAATTTTATTCTGAAGAACACAGAAAAATGCTATTCTCTCCAGCCATACATCAGTGTTCTGGGATGTGTACTGTGATTTATGCAATTTACATTAGTCATCCCTCTTGCAGTAGTAAGTTCCTAGCCACCAGCATGTGAAAACAAATTATTACTTGGAGGTAGGTGTAGATAGGAGGAGTGGTATTCTAAAAAATATGTAATAACACTGTATTCCAAATTCACATTGTGAATTGTCATAATCCATTTATATTAACTCCAAAACAGACTAATAATTATCATTTAATCATTATGGTGATAATTAAGAGCACTCAGAAATACAAATTTTTCATCTTAATTAAATTAGTTTGTGAAACACATACTATGTTTACTTCTCCAAAGAAGACGAATTAGGTATAATCCTGCTTTCATATTTCATGGATTTTAGTAAAGGTGAGAGGCTATTAATGTGAATACTGGGTAAAAGATCCTATGCTGAAAAACAAGCTCAGGATTTTAATATTTAGCATTTTATTTTGATAGACTAGAGCAGATTCCGTAAGGGGTAAGGAAGTAGGGAGTGTTAAACTCAGATTATTATTATTTTCTCAGCCTTTAGTCAATGATACAATTGCAATTACAATGATACATAGCAAAATAGATGGTTGATCACACACTACAATCCATTACCAATGCAGTTATCAACCTGGACTCCTGCTGATGTATACGATGTATATGCATTCTTCGTGATGGGTGAGCATTTGATGTCTTCCCTCTCCACAAATCTGATGATGCCATAACTCTTGTAACTTCACTGTCACTGGGCCATAATATAATCTGTTGTTTTGAATGTAGCTTTATGCACTGAGATGGACACAACTAGTTCTCATCTAAGCCACAAACTTGGAAATGGCATAAATTGTCCAAACTTAACAGGATTGGCCAAAATAGAATTCTGCAGTGGGATTTTCAAAGGGCCTATAGTCAATGAAACTTCCTGTGACTTCAAAGGGAGAAGAGTTAGGCCAATGCTGAGTGCTTAGAAGTGTGTTTCGTGACCCATACCTTCTTACTAACTCTCTTAGCAAACTCACATAAACATTGACTAGAAGGAATAACAGAACAGATTGTTGCATGGTTCTTCAGGAGAGATTCCTTGGAGCAGAAAAGTTGCCCAATACTACTAAAGTAAGTGACTCCCAGCCATCTGTGCTGGGGCTCACAGACATGTTAATAGATCTGTCAGGTGCCTTCAATGCTAAAAGAATAAGAATGCACGCTTGTTCTTCACCCATTGTCAGGCAGAAATAAACCAATGCAACAAGTGATATGAACATACATAGAACTGAAACCAGAATGGCTGTGATCCAGCAATCTGAGGACTAGAGATATTCCCAGAGTTGTTTTCCTGCAACTGTCTCAATAATCCTTTCCCAAATGGGAGGAAATTAAACACTTGTTGATAGTTGGCAAAATTGTTAAGGTCAAGAGATGGTTTCTAGAGCAAAGACATCCTTGAAAACCCCTGGCAACACAAGGGAAGCAATAACCATTTCCACTAATAATAGATCCAATGTCTCTGCACTGTCCTTTATCATTCAGAAAGGGCATGAGGTGTGTGGAAAAAGTGGGAATTATTTGTAATATTTTTATTAAGCCTATTTGTGCCTCAGTTTCTTCTATACTTTGCATGGCTACCCAGTGGGAGGGGAAGGACTAAATTTGCTCTCAGGAAAGGCTGAGAGACATGGATGTCTATGCTTCAACCAGCTTTCTGAGTAGATGTAATGGATCATTAAAAAGGTCTGGCTGAGGCTGATTCATACCAAGGAAAAATCTGAGATGACAATGGAAAGCCCACTCACCAGGACACTGGCACCGAGAAACAATAACTCAGAGGGAGGAGGATTTCTCCGTCTTTCAGCAGGGAAGCTGAGCACAGACACCAGATCAAGAACAAAGGACTTGGAAGTGTGGGCAGAGGGAGGGAGCGGGGGGGATAAGAGTTGACCTCTGGAAGAAGCTAGGGTGGCTCTTCACCTGGGAACTGACTAAAGAAGGAAGTCAGAGAGAGACAGGCAGACAGAGCCTGAAAATGAAATTGTCTATAGCTTGGCTGGTGGTTTGCTCTGGGTTGACCAGAATGGACTGTGCTTTATCCTTCTTTTCTGTGTGGTAATTTAAGGACTTCCTAAGACGAGTTCTAGCTGACTAATAAACCCACTGTTTGGAATACTCTACATGAGTGACACTGTAAATACTTAGTGAGATACATTAATCCCCGAAGAATGTACAAGGTTGAAGTCTCTATCAGGAGTCTATCTTAATTGGACTCCCTGAACATAGCTCATGATATGAAGCAGGAGTGCTGAAGTCCCAGAGGTTCAGTCTCAGGAGGTAGTGAGGTTGTGTGGCCCACCCTGAAAGAAGAATGAGACCCTTTGGGAAGGGTTGGCACAGCAGCGCAGTTTCTCCAAGAAACTGTTCCAAAGCTGGGGCTGTAGCACTTATCCACTGGATCTGGGACAGAGGTCTTGAAGTCTTATGCTTAAGCACACATTAACCACATATATCACTCAATCCACCTAAACAGATAACTGAGTTGAAATAATTCTTTGAAGTTTATATATTTCAAATCAGATACTTGAATCAATGAATTAATCTGGTCCCCCTGCCTCATCTTCTTTCCCTATTTTTTTCTTGATATGTTAACGTACTCGGAGAGGAAGAGAATTTGAGTTTCTTTTAGTGTCTTTTAATACAATATTTCCAAGTAAAGGCATACAGATGACTTTCTGTTTGTATGAAACAGGCTAATTCTCATTTTTCCTATGTGAAAGCTTACCAACTGCAGCTAACTGAATTAATGTTTATGGCATATAATCAACTGTACAATGTTAGTTTAGTGTTCTGGAAGTCTTACACTTATTACAGAAAATTACTGATCCTATAATAGGTAAATCAAACAAGATTTTCAGAGTCTGCATTCTGAATCTTGGGCATATCAACAGTTTTTGCTTTCATGAGGTCTAATTGGATCTGTTTCCTTTTGAGCTATCGCTATAGACATAAATAATTTTGAGTTACTGTGAAGGGGCACGCACACACTCTGGTGAGCTCTTCTGAGCTCATTCAGTACTAACTATGTGCATCTGTAAGACGTGCTGTGCCTGGAGGCAGGGGATGAAAAAGGGAAAACATGCCCCAGGAAGTAGTGTTGGATGCAAAGAAGACTGCTGTGCATTAGAAATGGATCAGCCAAGAGGGAGACAGTTGCAGGCCATACTACCCCTGAAATTCCATGGACCTGCTGTAAAGTAGAGTGTCTTAAGAGGAAGTAGACCAAATTAAAGACAGTAGGCCAACACCACTTGTAGGTATCTGACTACATTGCATAAACTGGGACATTATAATTTAAACAGTCTGCTGTCAGTCACACAATAAACAGTCACTAAATAGTTTGAGGCTCTGAGCAATCACCTTCACTAGTATGGTAGATCCTGTTCATGACTGTGTTCAATCAGACTGATAACTTCAGTACCCAGTGTCGTGGAAAATGACCACCACCGTGTTGAGTTGATCAGACAGCCTGAGGCTCCTTTATTGATTAATCAGAGAACACATGTGTACACACGGAGAGACGACAGGTCCCCTAGCAAGGGGCAAGTCGCTCTGCCTTACAGCAGTGATACCTGTGCTTTTAAAATTTAAAACCGCAAATTATCATATGAGCTTATACATAAGGCCACATCATGTATGATTGATTAATTAACATGGACACAACTGCTATTGGCTGACAAAAGGGTATGGGAGGCTAAGTCTTGTAGGGTACCAGGACCCTCCCAACATACCCGGTGATGGACAGTTACCACTTCTCCGGGAAGTAGTTTTCTGAAGCATTGTAGTTGTGGGGGCTGTAAGGGCCAATAGGTCCAGAGATCACCCAGACCTATCCAGAGATCAGGGGTTATAGCTGGGGCACCGATTAGGAAGCGGTTAGGACCGCCAGGAGGTTTAATCTCCCAAACATCTCGATGGATTATCCAGTCCCATAAGCAACCACCCCAAGGGCCTGGGCGAATGCGATAAGTGGGGGCCCAAAATCCTTTCACGGGTCCATAAGCCCGGAAGGAACACTGTGAGCGCCAACACTTCCATTTAGAAAACTTCCAGGTATGTCTCCATGGCCACAAATCGGGGGGTATACCAGATGTATTAGTAAGGGCAGTGGGCCAGCGCTGCTGTTCGAGGTCCTTACGTAAGGAGAAAAGGATAGTATTGAGATAATCCTGTACTTCTGAACACGCCTGATCCCACTGCAATGCTTTTCCTGATACAGCAACCTGATGTACCATTTGCTTAAGCAGGTCCTGGGTAACAATGCTTAATGTTGAGATAGTATGGAGTGCGCCTATACCGGCCTTCTCCTCAGTAATCTGAGCCCCAGAGATAAACCCTGCGGCCTGGTCTAATTGTCCTAGATGACCCTCATATTCCTGTGTTTTGTAAACAGTCCAAGCTGATGCTGCAGTGTTAGCACCATGCAGCAAAGTATCAACAATATCCCTTCTTTTTCTGCTATTTTTAAATCGAGCTTGTTGTTCCATTAGGCGTATGGCCGCGCCCTTAGAGCAATTAGAGTAAGTGGCGGTGATCTGAAAGTGAGTGAGGGGAAGGGAGAAATGGACGGTTCCTAAGGTGGCATTTAGGATTGTCCATTTAAATCCTGCTAAGTGAGGTTTTTCTGTGGGCTCATACCATAACTGCTGGCTCTGGACCTGAATGCCCTCCTTAGCCAATGAGGAGTTAATTGAATAGGAAGGGGTGTATTGGAGTAAAGTACAGGTGATATTTGCAGTGAGGGGAAGATCCTGAACACAAAGAAATCCTACAGTGGCTAAGCATACCCTTTCAACTGTAACATTAGTTCTGGTGGCACGAGTGGCTATAAAACATTCTGAACCCTTTTCAGTGAGTGGCCAACAAGTGCCTGGGACTAACACAAGATCTATATCATGATCAGTGTCTCACGTGTCTATGTAAATTTCAGCTTGGTCAGGTTCTCCCGTATAAGTAACATAAGAGGTTATGTTACGGTAACTAAGATACACCATACCAAACGCATTCCATTTAACATAGCGTTCATACACATGGCCATGTAATGAGAAGATTAACTTGGATATACAATAGGAAAACAAATCACCAGAGGAAGAAGGTCTGGGCCATTGTGTAATGGTCGAGGCCTTGGGTAAATATGGGTCAGATTGGGGCTCGGAACGGGTATGATTTTCTGAGATATTGGGAGAGGGGGTTACTACGGGAGGATTAACTAAAGGGGAGACCATGGGGGGAGCAGGGAAGGAGTGAGGATGGTCCAATAGTTCTGGAATGATCTGACATGGCCAGGGGACCTGACCTGGGTGGCAAGTACCTGTGCTGGGAATAAATCCCAATATCCAGTTTATTCCACATGCCCATGCTGCCCTACCACAAGTTCCTCCCTGGTACCACATTATGTACAGCCTTTTATACCACGGCCAATTTTTTACGTCTTCAATAGTAATAGTCTTTTGCTTAACCTTAGAGGCCTCTCGGGATCTTCTTGTTTTTCCCTTTTGTCCTGTAGCAAAAGTTTCTACACCGCATAAAGGAGAACGAGGAGCCAGTTTTTTCCTATCTTCTGCAGTAGAAGGTTTTGCATCACACAGGGGATAACGTGGGGTGGTCGTAACCCTTGGTTTCGGTGTTGATGGGAAAGGCAGCGGAGTAGCCTTTCAGGTGGCTCCTGAGAGCAGGAAAGAGTCATAAATGTTCAGAAGGAGCATGAGAAACATCAGGACGGAAATGAACCAAATAGAGGGCATTAGCCATCTACGCACTCGTGCAGTCTGTTTGATTTTAGTCTGTGGATCAGCCATGGTGAATTATGTAACCTCTTGACCTCGAAGGTGATACTTGGGCTCTTTTTCTGGTTCACCTGTTGACGCTGCCGACAGGGGCTGTGGAACAAACGGGGCGCTGGCAGGATCCAAAGGAGGTGTTATCTTTTTGCAATGAGACGCATGCACCCAATTTGGGAGTCCTTGGCACTTTACTGCAGTATGGGTAGTCAGCAGGACCTGGAACGGACCCTTCCACCTGGGCTCCAAGGAGGACTTCCGCTGGAACACCTTACAGCAAACCCAGTCACCAGGCTCCAAGGGATGGCAAGCAGTCTCGGCTGGATCTGGTAGGGCACTCTGGACCTGTGAATGAATAAACCTAACATGTCTAATTAGTGCCTTGCAATATTCTAACACATTTTCATCACAGAATTGCAAATTTAGTGAGTTAGGGGAAAGAGGCGGGGACACTGGCATCCTCATCGGTCTAGTCATGAGAATCTCATGAGGAGATAATCCATGCTTGCGCATGGGAGTGTTTCTCATTTGCATCAAAGCTAGAGGGAGTGCATCCGGCCACTTAAGGCCTGTTTCTGCACACAGTTTTGCCAGTTTGTTTTTTAGGTCCCCATTCTTTCGTTCCACCGCTCCGGCACTTTGAGGGTGGTGAGCACAGTGTAAACGCTGGTCTACACGGAGGGCCTTACATATTTGTTGAGTCATTTGACCAGTGAAATGGGTTCCCCTGTCACTGTTGATTGAGACAGGGATTCCAAAACGAGGGATAAATTCCTTAAGCAATTTCTTTGCTACCGTAGTTGAGTCTGCCCTTGCACACGGGTACGATTCTACCCACCCGGAGTACATGCACACACATACAAGTACATACTCATATGAACAGCACTTAGACATAGTCTTCATATTTATGAAGTCTATTTGGATGTTTACAAATGGTCCCCATGGCGGCGGATGCGCTTCTTGGGTGGTTTGAACAGGTCGCCCACTGTTATATGCTAAACAGATAGGACACATTCGACAGTACTGCTGGGCAATGCTGGTAAACTTTGGAGCATACCAATGCTTGTGTACAGAAGCAATCATTCCTTCCTTACCCACATGGGCCAGCCCATGAGCTAGCCGGGCAAGGTGAGGAAGCAGAGCCAAGGGTGCTACCAGGCGGCCGTCTGGTGCATACCACAAAGCATCATCCGGATGCTTGGAACAACCGGACTGTTTCCAGCAGTCTTTCTCCTCCTCTGGTGCTGACTCCTGTGTAAGTGCTAGATCCTGCAGAGAGTCAACTAGGGAGATGGGCTGGGACATACAAAGAGCAAATATTTCAGTAGGAGCCGGAGACCCGGAAAGGGCCGCCTGCCTGGCGGAGGCGTCCGCCAGGGCATTTCCTCGAGTAACATCGTCATGGGGCTTTTGATGGGCTGCACATTTAACTACAGCAATAGCAGAAGGTAGTTGTAAAGCAGACAAAAGAGCATTAACATATGGGCCATGGCTAATAGGTGCTCCAGTAGAAGTAAGAAATCCCCTATATTTCCATAACTGCCCATAATCATGCACTACTCCAAAGGCATAGCGTGAATCAGTATAAATAGTAACCGAAGTTCCGGATGCTAAACAGCAAGCTCTAGTAAGGGCAAATAATTCTGCAACTTGTGCAGACTTCACAGAAGGAAGAGAAAATGCTTCTATAATGCTTTGTTGATCACAAACTGTGTATCCCGCAACCAACTGGCCGTCTGAATTTCTTAAACAGGAACCATCTACAAAATAAATGAGCTCTGGGTTTTGTAGAGGAACATCCTGTAAATCAGCTCTAGGAACAGACAACTCAGCGGAGACAGACAAACAATCATGGGGTTCACCATCCTCTGCTGTAGGCAAGAGGGAAGCAGGATTAAGCACTGGGCATCTAGTTAAAGTAACATTTGCTGCATTTAAAAGTAGCATTTCGTACTTAGTAAGCCTGGAATTTGAGAGGTGCTGTGTTTTATTTTTAGTTAGAAGAGCGGTGACAGCATGAGGAACAGCAACAATTAAAGGACTGCCAAGAACTAGGGAGGCGGAGGCTTCAACTAACATTGCAGCTGCCGCAACAGTCCAAAGACAAGGGGGTAACCCAGCTGCCACCGGATCCAATGAAGAACTGAAATAGGCTATGGGTCTGTTCTTTTCTCCATGAGTTTGAGTAAGAACACCCTGGGCTGAACCCTCCTTTTCATGACAGAAGAGGGTAAAAGGTTTTTTATAATCGGGTAGGCCTAGAGCGGGGGCTTGGGCTAAAGCAGTTTTAATTCGCTGGAATGCTTCTTCTGCTTCTACAGGCCATGGAATAGGATCAGGGATTTTATTGAGGGTTAAATCTTGTAAGGGCCGTACAAGAGACACATAACCCAGGATCCATTGTCTATAATAGCCTGCCATTCCCAGAAATATATAGTCATGGAAGGGAAGGGAAAAGGGACGGGGAAACACACAAGCACCCAACAGGCTAGCCACTTACCAAGGCCTGCCAGCTGGGACGCTTCACAATTTCTTCACACACATACACAAAGCCCAGCTGTGGGGCTTGCTTTCGAGACACTCCCGGTCATGAGCTTTCGCTTCACAGGAGGTTCGGGGCGTCTTCCCACAGCTGTCACGCACACTGGCCGCTTGGCCCTCACACACACAGACACAGGCACTTTCTTGACACAGGCGTCAAGGCGAAAAACTTTAAAACCCAGATCCCCGCCAGACCTGGTAGGAATGGGGATCCCCGATCAACTCCCAGGGCGCACTAGCCCAAGAGCGGATCAGGACTCTCCGGACCGAAGAAGCGTGGTCCGTGGGTTGCCGGCAGTACTTTTAAAACCTTTTCAGAACCTTAGCGAGACTTTACACCCTTAAAGTTATCTAACCTGAGACTTCCAGAGAAAAGGCGTCAGGTCTGTCTGATGGCTAAAAGTTCAAACCCAGCTTGTGACTTACCCCAAACCGGAGCCTACAGACCAGTCCCCTGCCAAGCCCCGTCAGAGATTTCAAAAGGTCTCTTACCTTTTAGTTGGGCCCTGGGGTTGGAAGGAAACTGCCTGCGGTCCTCCGATCCAGGAGAAGCCCTCTTGTGGGTTCCTGGCCAATGCACCAAATTGTCGTGGAAAATGACCACCACCATGTTGAGTTGATCAGACAGCCTGAGGCTCCTTTATTGATTAATCAGAGAACACATGTGTACACACGGAGAGACGACAGGTCCCCTAGCAAGGGGCAAGTCGCTCTGCCTTACAGCAGTGATACCTGTGCTTTTAAAATTTAAAACCGCAAATTATCATATGAGCTTATACATCCGTCATTACCTTATTTGGCTAATACATGACATTTGCTAAAACATTAGTTGAAAACAATTGCTATTAATATAGCTAAAATTGCAAGCCTGTTTCTTTTCACTTCCTTATACAGAGGTTTTGAAATTAAGTCATTGACACCTGGTGTTTTTCCCTACTTGCAATAAAGCTATGCGTGTTACTTAAGCTTTTTGAGGAACCTGTGTTCAAAAACACATATTGTTTTTACCTTTTGTTAAGTCATCATGAGTTATTGATGCTTGCACAAGCAATTTTAATGAACTATAGTGAACTTGAAAGCTGTCAATACATTTTGGCAGTGTTAGACTGGTTACTTCCCTTTTCTTTTAGAGTCTGTGTATAATAGAATCAGAGAGTTGGCCTCAGGATGTTAGTAATGATTATTTTCTTATTTTCTATATGTTAGTATGATTGTATCCTATGGCCTTGATGTAATCATTAGCAGCTCAATCAAGACCTGGTTCGTTATTCTTCCTTATCACCAGAAAGATAATGAAGCAAATAACAAAACAATCAATCTGCAAATACCTAGAATATAAGTGATAAGTAACAGTCACCATGTATTTATCAAGAACAAATCATGTTAAACCAACCAATAGCTTTATTTGACAGGGTAACAAGCCTTGTGGGTGGAGGGGTGGGGAAGCAGTAGTTGTGGTATATCTTGACTTTAGTAAGGCTTTTGATACTGTCTCACATGACCTTCTCATAGACAAACTAGGGAAATACAGCCTAGAAGGAACTACTATAAAATGGGTGCATAACTGGTTGGAAAACAGTTCCTGGAAAATAGTTAACAGTGGTTCATGTCTGTTACAGCTATCCCCTATTCCATTTTGTTTCTTACAGCTGTCCTCAGACTCCATTTTGTTTTCTGTTCTCCTGTGGCTGCCCTTCCCTGGCTGTTAAGTTGTTTACCAGGGCCATTGCCCTTCTCAAAGGGATGGCCACTTGTGCTGCGTGCTAAGTGGGACCACTGCCCTGTTCAAAGGGTTAGTCCTGTTATCACCTCATTGAGCCTGGGCTTGGTGTAGGGTAGGCAACGTCCAGAGCTGCAAGACCTAATGTGTTTTTAAGATCCTGGGCATGAGTCATAGGCCTCATGTGCTCTTGAGTCACCTATTGCACAGGACTATGTCCAGGCATGTCTCTGGGCTTACCTTCAGTTTTTTCCCTGTGCCCCCTCCCCTGTGACAGAGGGAGCCTATCAGGATTACTGGCAGGAAACTGCCCAAGTTTGCCTTTAAAACCAGACATTTTTGAAACACACTTCAGAAAGGTTCCTGCATTGCTTCCTGGTCTGATCAGCCAGGGTTCTGGGGGGTCCTTTCTCCGCTCTCATTTTATTTTTGAGCGTACCCCCGTTTTTTGAACACCCCCCTCCACGAAGAACGAATTGCTACCTGAGAGATCTCCTGATTATTGAGACTGTACCGAGCCCTCCTTGCCTCTTCTGATGTTGCTGCTGCTTCTGCCTTTGCTGCTGCCTTGGGGACTGGAAAGTTTTTACAGAGGGATTCTTACTATACTTTTATTTTATTATTTTAGCTGCTGGCTCTGTTTCCCCAGCACACAGACTCAAGCTAAACCTTGGTCTGTGTCTTAAAACCTCTTTTAAACTCCAGGGCTCTTTGCCGCTAAAAATAAGTTTTGTGCCACTGCTAAGCTCTGCTCCTGTGGGCTTTGCCTTGGGGCTCTCTGCTTTCAGCTGTATCCACCGCTGTAGCCACCATCCCTTGGCTTCCTTGGGAGCTGGGTCCTGGACACATGCCACTCTGCCCTCTGTAACCTCCCCATAGCATAAGGTGCACCATAGGTCTTGTTTTTTTCGTTTAATAAGTCATAGTTCGTTAAGATTGTAGAGCTCGTAAGTTTCAACTGCCTTGTTATAGTTTACTGTTTTGCTGCTTCGTATAGTTGCTTGTTATAGCTTTGCTTAGAATTGTGATATTTGTTGTTTTGCCTAGTCGTTGGTTAAGATAGATAAGGTTTTTTGCTGCTTAAATTCGCCTTCCTGCTGTCCCGATCTCTCCCTGAACTTTCCCGTGTCTGTTTTTCCCCCGCTCCAATCTCCCCCTCTGTGTGCTCCTCCGTGTCTCCCTGTTATAACCCTTTGCTGCTTTTCCCCCGCATCTGCACTCTCCGAACTTCCCAACTCCTTGCTGCTTCCCCCCCTGCGTCTGCATCACCCTCCGAACTTCCCAAACCCCTTGCTGCTTCTCCCCCTGTGAAACTTCCCAAACCCTTTGCTGTTTTTTTTTACCTTTGTTTTTGGTGTCCGCTTGTTGCTTAAACCTCTCTCTAGCCCTTCTTTACACTTCTCTGCTGCCCCTCCCCTACTGAAGATCACCATCACACTGCTCCGTTGTCCTTGCCCTGCAGGGCTTCAGAGTCTCTCGCAGCTTCCAGCCGCTCGTTTGCATACCACTAATCACTCACTCCCCCGCCCTCCTGTTTCTTGACCCAGCCTTTATATTGATATTGCATTGTTGTACTGTAACTCATATTTTACTTGTAATTATAACACCCCATTGGTTGCCTCCACTTTTCTGATATACTTTGTATTTACATTGATGCCACTGTGTTACATTGTGTATCTAGCTATTAACTCATATAAAAGCTACCATTTTATTTTGCATTTCTTTTGGGTACGCTTTGCATTTCCACACTATATCTAGAGCTGCTTATTGACTGTACTGTATCCCATTGTGCTGAACCCCACTTGCTGTACCCCACTATTAGAACTCCCTAGACTGTTCAATAAGAAGAAACCTCCCCCATCGTTGTCTATTGTAAACACCCTATACACCCCATCCCATCGTATTTCATTATTAAATTCCCACCACTTCCTTTTTTTCCCTTTTAATAAAGAAATTAATTGGAACCCCAGCTGTGTGGTAATTGCTCCCCAAGATCCCATATACCTGCAGGCAGGGACATGGCATCACGAACAGGCTCTTGGGGTATCAATTACTGCCCTCCCTGTCCCTGGAAAGAGGCCAAGACCTCTGGGACAGAGGAAGATCAGACCAACCACCTACAATACCACTTGCTGCAAAGTAAACAGCAGCCTGAGGCCCTAGAATGGGTCTGTACTATTGGCAAAGGCCAGAGCTCCAGGGTGTATACCACCCACCTGGGGCTCACTGATGTGGGGTGCCTCTTAACCTGCCACCCCACATTCAGGGCCAGCCCTGCTGATTCCAGCCTCCGGCCAGTCTGCACTAAGGCAGGAGAGCCAGCCACAGATTCAGATCCCAACCGCCTCTGGAGAGAGGTGGGAAGGGTTGTGAAAGCCTGCGGGGGGGCTCCATCTAAGCTCGCCCCTGAACCTCGAATTTTTCAGGGGTCCCCCACCCACCAGATATTAACAGAACTGGTGCAGAAGCTGGATGAAATTCGAAAGCCCAAGAAACTGTGGCATGACATATATAAGCCCCAAAAGGTAGCCACAGTTACCTATGAGATCCTGGCTCAGGCCCTTGATAAACTAACTGTTTTCCATGGGGCCCTAATGACCTTGGCCAAGGAGGCCACTAGCCAGCTTAGCCAGGAGGGACCACCACTGACCCCTAGCCTGCCCAGTCCCAATAAATCCCCTGAAAAACCACCCCCATATACCCACCCAGAGGCCTCATCTCCCCTCAAGAAAACCCCACTATACCCAGCCCTACCTTCAGCCCCTCTAGAGGCCCAAGCCCATGAACCTGCACCCACTGGCACCTCTGGTGAAGCCCTGCCGGTATCCATCAGTCGTATAAAGATTGATAACCAGGGCAACACCACACAGGTGACAGAACTCCGACCCCGCTCCAAAGCAGAGATGAAGGATTTCATCTCGGACACCGCTAGGGGGGCCAATGAGCCACCACTACTGTGGCTAGGCCGCCTGGCTCTGGAAAACGGACAAGAGCTAGTGGATAGAGAAGAGGGCATAGTATTAGCCAGGACCAGAAGCTGGTCCAGGGGTCTCTCAGGGAGCCTGGTAATATCTAACACTGCATGGCCCCTGACCGCCCAAGCACTGGCCTTCCTCCATTTACAGCACTCCCTTCAAGGGATCCAAGTCCCCAGAGGAAGCGTCAAGGACATCTCTTCTCTCAGATGTGCCATCGCAGGGGGGGTCCATCATGCTGTGGTCCCCTACCCAACACCCTCTCAGGCTTACTCAGGCCCAGATTAACCAGGTCAATGCCTTCAGATATGTTATTGACCCCACCGAGATACCCATAGACGAAGCTGCCATTGACTTAGCCATGGATAGCAGTACCACCCCTGACGCTGGGGCAGTTCTGTGGCTAAGGGGGTATGCTAGGCGCCCCATTGGGCGACTCTATGAAGCCCTCGAGAAAATAAGATGGCCCTCAGCCCAAGCTCTACCCATCAGTCCACCCCCACCACACATCAGTCCACCCCCACTACACACCAGTCCACACCCCCCACATGCCAGTTCACAAACCAGGCCCCAGTACTCACAGCATTCATTTACAGAATGCAAAATTTTTGGGTTCTTATTGTACAAGGGCCTCACTAAGGAGGTTGTACGTAAGCTCAGTAGTGAGCAGCAAAGAGCCTTGGCCATAGCTCTGGGATGGGAAGAGCGCCCAGAACGTTCCCAACCAAAAAACGGGTAATGGCCAGGTGCTTGGCGGCGGCCAGCACCCGGCAAGGGGACCCCCGCCCCTATTATCCTCTAGTTTTTGACAAGGGTCTCATCATCCCCTTTTTGCTGGACACGGGGGCACAGATGTCCATTGTTCCTCCTCACGTCCCTCACACCCCACAGGACACACCATTTATGTGCAAGGCCTCAACAGCACAGAACCCCGTGCAGAAGTAAAGGTACACGCATCCATAGGCCACACACCAGTAACATTTCGGGCCCTAGTGGGACCCATGCCACTCCTTGGGGTTCAGGAGCTACGGCGTTTTAAACTGGCCGAAGCCGTGCTTGATGCACTACCAGTCACTACCTATCGGGTGCCAGTTCCCCCCATGAACCTGAACTTCTCAACCTCACACCCTGGAAATACAGACCCATACCCACAGCCCCAGAAGGTCAACCACACATTGCCCAGCTCATTGAAACACTGCTTAATGATAACAAGATTCGGCGTGTGTCAGCAAGCAAATACTTGTCCAGTGCATGGGGAATCCCAAAACCACACAAAACCAATGAGTATAGGATGGTTATAGATTATCGCGCCTCTAACAAACACATACGATCAGTAGCATTCACCGCCAAATGGGATATCCCCACTATAGAACGCATCCTACTGGACGACACTAACCAAGGCAAGCCTGACCTGGTCCACCACAACTGGCTTAGTGTTCGGTCATAACAGGCCCTAGATGGGCCACTTTTCTTTTATGTCTCCATAGGAATCAGTCGCCATGATTGCCGCCCCGCCTCGAGAAAACCCGCTGGTTGCCTGGTTGAGAGCCTACGCCCTACAGGAGGTCCTCATCGGGAACCTGTCAGATGTTCCCCCATCACACGATTGCGTTGCCTGTACAAGACCAAAGGCCTCAGAGGGAGGGTCCCCCTTCCTCTGGGAGTTCCTCCCCCTCACGAACCTGACTCCAAAGCATCCAACTTCAGCCTGCAACAACACAGACTGGGTTCATCGACCTCCGTTCACGTGCAACACCACCAGCGACGACCGAAGACCCAACTCATTCGCCCCTGTTGCGGTGACAGGACCACTCCTAACAGCCCCCTGCATCGTGTTCTTTGGCTTCTCCAATCCCACTCCATTGGGGCAGTATCCCAATTGCACCCAATGGTTCATAGGACCTCGGCTTAACTCAAACCGCAAGAAAGGAAGCTCAAGATACCGCACTGAGTTCACCAGGTTTATTAATCATCTTTCAACAAGTAGAGTGTTTAACCCCACCCAATACTTATCCACAGCTCAGACCCACATAGAACTGAGACAGGTCAGAGCTGCCCACCTACTATGGATGGAGGTCGATACACCACCCGGCCAGAAATCCCCCCAGCGAAGCTCCATCCATGACCAGTTTTTACCCTCTTCCCCAGGATAAGTGTGGCTCTGTGGGAACAACATTGCCCGGACTGCTCTACCCGCATTCCCAAAGGGGGTATGTGCCATCGGCAACTCGTCATAAAGGGAGGAGGGTTCTTTCACCACCATCGCCCCTTCTTCTCCTCACCACGCAAACGACGAACAGCCACCGCATGGGAGCGACTCAAGTCAGCCACCGAGATGGTCATAGGAGGGTACATACAGTTTAACCCCCTCTCCTACAGATTAACTTTACAGCAAATCCGTGGACTGTTGCTTGGTCTGGAGGCCCTCACCAACATCACAGCAGAAGGACTTCGTCGAACCAGCGACGCCTTCACTATCCTAGCCAACTACGCTGAGCAGAACCATCTTCTGATCCAGACCATCCTACAGAAGGACTTTTGTGTCGCCTTGGAGGACCTCGATCCTCGCTTTAAAGGACAATGTTGCCTGTGCCTTCAGCCTGGGTGGAACAACGTCTCAGCCGTGGCTGACCAACTATCCTCCCTCGCCGTCCAGATTCGTGAAGAGCATAAGCAGTGGGATTGGTGGCAAGCTCAGTGGTCCAGCTGGGGGCTGGGGACCTGGGCTCAGTCCATCAAGCAGTGGCTTATTACTGTGGCTATTGTTCTTGTGGCCTTTCTGTTGGGGATATCAGTGGTCAAGCAGCTAATTCATAAGGTTGTGTCAGCCCTGCCTTTGCAGGTGAGGTATTCCTCCATCCCCTTGGACAGCAGCAAACCACCACCTCCATACTACGAAGACAGCGACTTGTAAAATCTTTTTTTTCCTTTTTTTGGTCTTTGCATGGGACATCCCCCTCACAGCCCGTTCAGGTCGGCCAGGGGGGCATGTCTGTTACAGCTATCCCCTATTCCATTTTGTTTCTTACAGCTGTCCCCAGAATCCATTTTGTTTTCTATTCTCCTGTGGCCACCCTTCCCTGGCTGTTAAGTTGTTTACCAGGGCCATTGCCCTTCTCAAAGGGATGGCCACTTGTGCTGCGTGCTAAGTGGGACCACTGCCCTGTTCAAAGGGTTAGTCCTGTTATCACCTCGTTGAGCCTGGGCTTGGTGTAGGGTAGGCAATGTCCAGAGCTGCAAGACCTAATGTGTTTTTAAGATCCTGGGCATGAGTCATAGGCCTCATGTGCTCTTGAGTCACCTATTGCACAGGACTATGTCCAGGCATGTCTCTGGGCTTACCTTCAGTTTTTTCCCTGTGCCCCCTCCCCTGTGACAGAGGGAGCCTATCAGGATTACTGGCAGGAAACTGCCCAAGTTTGCCTTTAAAACCAGACATTTTTGAAACACACCTCAGAAAGGTTCCTGCATTGCTGCCTGGTCTGATCAGCCAGGGGTTCTGGGGGGTCCTTTCTCCGCTCTCGTTTTATTTTTGAGTGTACCCCCGTTTTTTGAACGCCCCCCCACTAAGAACTAATTGCTACCTGAGAGATCTCCTGATTATTGAGACTGTACCGAGCCCTCCTTGCCTCTTCTGATGTTGCTGCTGCTTCTGCCTTTGCTGCTGCCTTGGGGACAGGTAAGAATCCCTCTGTAAAACTTTCTATACTTTTATTTTATTATTTTAGCTGCTGGCTCTGTCTCCCCAGCACACAGACTCAAGCTAAACCTTGGTCTGTGTCTTAAAACCTCTCTTAAACTCCAGGGCTCTTTGCCGCTAAAAATAAGTTTGTGCGCTGCTAAGCTCTGCTCCTGTGGGCTTTGCCTTGGGGCTCTCTGCTTTCAGCTGTATCCACTGCTGTAGCCACCATCCCTTGGCTTCCTTGGGAGCTGGGTCCTGGACACATACCACTCTGCCCTCTGTAACCTCCCCATAGCATAAGGTGCACCATAGGTCTGGTTTTTTTTAGTTTAATAAGTCATAGTTTGTTAAGATTGTAGAGCTTGTAAGTTTCAACTGTCTTGTTATAGTTTACTGTTTTGTTGCTCTGTATAGTTGCTTGTTATAGCTTTGCTTAGAATTGTGATATTTGTTGTTTTGCCTAGTCGTTGGTTAAGATAGATAAGGTTTTTGCTGCTGTCCAGATCTCTCCCTGAACTTTCCTGTGTCTGTTTTTCCCCCGCTCCAATCTCCCCCTATGTGTGCTCCTCCGTGTCTCCCTGTTATCACCCTTTGCTGCTTTTTCCCCCGCATCTGCACTCCCTCCGAACTTCCCGACTCCTTGCTGCTTCCCCCGCCGCGTCTGCATCACCCTCCGAACTTCCCAAACCCCTTGCTGCTTCTCCCCCTGTGAAACTTCCCAAACCCTTTGCTGTTTTTTTTTACCTTTGTTTTTGGTGTCCGCTTGTTGCTTAAACCTCTCTCTAGCCCTTCTTTACACTTCTCCGCTGCCCCTCCCCTACCAAAGATCACCATCACACTGCTCCATTGTCCTTACCCTGCAGGGCTTCAGAGTCTCTTGCTGTTTCCAGCCACTCGTCTGCATACCACTAATCACTCACCCCCACCCCCTCCTGTTTCTTGACCCAGGCTTTATATTGATATTGTATTGTTGTACTGTAACTCACATTTTACTTGTAATTATAACACCCCATTGGTTGCCTCCACTTTTCTGATATACTTTGTATTTACATTGATGCCACTGTGTTACATTGTGTATCTAGCTATTAACTCATATAAAAGCTACCATTTTATTTTGCATTTCCACACTGTATCTAGAGTTGCTTATTGACTGTACTGTATCCCATTGTGCTGAACCCCCTTGCTGTAGCCCATTATTAGAACTGCCTACACTGTTCAATAAGAAGAATCCCCCCCATCGTTGTCTATTGTAAACACCCTATACACCCCATCCCATTGTTTTTCATTATTAAATTCCCACCACTTCCTTTTTTTCCCTTTTATAAAGAAATTAATTGGAACCCCAGCTGTGTGGTAATTGCTCCCCAAGATCCCATATACCTGCAGGCAGAGACAGTTCACAGTCAAGCTGGAAGGGCATATCAATTGGGGTCCTGCAGGGATCTGTTCTGGGTCCAGTTCTGTTCAATATCTTCATCAATGATTTAGATAATTGCATAGAGAGTAAACATATAAAGTTTGTGGATGATACCAAGCTGGGAGGGGGTTGCAAGTGCTTTGGAGGTTAGGATTAAAATTCAAAAGGATCTGGAAAAACTGGATAAATTGACTGAAGTAAATAGAGTGAAATTCAATAAGGACAAATGCAAAATACTCCACTTAGGAAGGAACAGTCAGTTGCACATATACAAAACAGAAAATGACTGCCTAGTAAGGAGTATTGCAGAAAGTGATCTGGGCGTCATAGTGTATCACAAGCTAAATATGAGTGAACAGTGTAACGCTGTTGTAAAAAAAGCAACCATCATTCTGCAATGTATTAGCAAGAATGTTTTAAGCAAGATATGAGAAATAATTCTTTCATTCCACTCTGAGCTGATAAGGCCTCAGCTGGAGTATTGTGTCCAGTTCTGGGTTCCACATTTCAGGAAAGATGTGAACAATTTTCAAGTATATATAAGTTTGTTACAAAGAAGGTAAAACATTTTCTCATTAATTTCTCAGGCTAGAACAAGAAGCAATGGGCTTAAATTGCAGCAAGGTAGGTTTAGATTGGACATTAGGAAAAACTTCTTAAATGTCGTGGTGGTTAACCACTGGAACAAATTGCCTAGGGAGGTTGGGTAATCTCCTCCATTATTGCATAGGTGCTGAAACTTGAAGTGTGCATGTGTGTGTGTGGAAGAGTGCTGCCATACTCCCTGGCTTGAAGTGGTTTCCATTATTTACAAGGTTTATAGTTTGATTCAATGGCTTTCAGCACACCTACTATAAAAATTGTTCCAGCACCCCTGCATTTATCTCATTTTGTCTTGCCAATTGATGATCAGTTGGCAAGAGCAAATGGGACAAATGCTCATTTTTGCCAAAAAAGTCAAGATGTCTGGGGCAGGGCTTAAAAAAGGGACTGTCCCAGCCAAAATGGGATATATGGTCACTTTAACTATGTAGCAAGAAAAGGAACAGAAGTGAAAGAATGAAAAAGAGAGAGGAAACTGGCTTATTATTTACAATAGTCAGATAAAGTTAAGAGTTTGGTTTATTCATGTTTTAATTTCTATTTTTTTGGAAGTATACTTAGCTGCAGGAGTGAAAGAAGCTAGAGCCAGAGCTGGAATCAGTGACACAAATGTAGCTGTAAGAAACAAGGCATTGGGAGATACTTGGAAGAGGGAAGAGGTGAAAGCCTCTTGGTACTCAGGAGGAAACAGGCTACCCAGGAGTAGGAGGAACAATGGACAGAAGGTGTTAATTTGTGAGTAAGGGAAAGAGGAAAAAGCCTTGGATATCTTACAAAGAAAAAATAATTCTCACTTATGCTATTACAAGTTCAGCTGAGCCAGTGTAGGCCAAACTCCTGTGGCGAGACTCATTTGAACTACCAGGGCAACTACATCAGCTTTTCAGAAGGGCTAACCAAGGACAGAGCTTTCACCAGTGCCAGGGGCGGCTCCAGGTATTTTGCCCCCCCAAACACTGCAGGCCAGCTGCCCTTGGGGGCTTGCCTGCGGGAGGTCCATGGTCCCGCGGATTCGGCGGCGTGCCTGCAGGAGGTTCTCTGAAGCCGCAGGACCAGCGGACCCTCCACAGGCATGCCGCCAAAGGCAACCTGCCTGCCGCCCTCGCGGCGACCAGCAGAGCGCCCCCCACGGCTTGCCGCCCCAAGCGCGCACTTGGCGTGCTGGTGCCTGGAGCCACCCCTGATTGGAACCAGTGTTAGCACTAATATAAATCATATTGTAAAATATCCTGCTGTAGCTCTGAGCAAATGGAGCATTAAGATGTTGGGATCACAGTATAGGGAAAGAGGCTAATGGAAATTAATGAGAGCTGAGGTACAGAAATAAGCAGTGCTACTTAGGTTTTAAGAAGAGTGAGGTTTGTTGTCTACCCATAAATTATAACTATAACATATTCATTACTACCGAAAGTATGTTAGGGAGCTTAGTTACCAGGAGGGGAAAATGTACTATTTCTCAATAATTGCTTCTTCCTGATTGCATTGTTATTGATATCACTTTGATTCAAATATTTAGATGAATTAATTACCAATGCAGCTGACATATACACACCAAATGTCAAAATGCAGCCTGGCTTATGATGTCAGTAACTGTCTCTCTCTCTGTCAGGGACCACAGATCTCAAACCTGGATCGACAGACTTTTAAGAGCTAGTGAGATCCAAACTATGAACAGTTGCTAGGGTAGAAGCTGAAACGTGATAGAGGATGCTAGTCCTGTAACCTGATTGGCAGGATTTTGGGGGTCCTGACTGGTCCACAGCTTCTATATAAACCCAGCACAGAAACAGAAAATTGTCCATGACACTGTGATCCACCCTGCTCTGGACAGTGTGCCTTCCAGTTCCAGTTCCCCTGGACTGACTTCCTGGTATCCTGACCTGGGTTATTGATCCATGATTCTTCTCTTAAATTTGTTTTCTGCCTCTGATCTCCTGGTAACCTGACCCTGCCTGCCTCCTGACACTTGACTCTCAGTTTTCTTTCTGGTCTGTCTTGGACTATAACCTCCCAATATCTGACCCAGCCTGACTCCTGCTTTGACCACTAGGTCAGACTGCCCACATTCTAGTTGAGACAGCTTGCATGGACCACTTAGGCCCCAGGAGTGTTTCCAATGCCTGCAGAATGGACCTGGCTACCTTTCGTAAGCACCAGGCACACTTGAGTGGGCCACCCACCTTCAGGCAGATAGCCACGCCCTCCAGGCCTGCTTTCTCCAGCTGATCTCAGAGATCCAGCTATTGCAGGAGCAGTTCACACAGTTGTGTGTTGAAAACACCACACTCCACACATGGCTTGTGAAGTGCTGCTTCCTGATACAACTGCCAGAACAGTTTGATGGTAATCACTGATGGTTTCAGGGTTTCTTAAACCAGTGCCATCTCCTGAGTCTTATACAACTGATCATGCAAAGTTGAGTCTGGCCATCAGTCTGCTGTTTGAGGAATCATTAGACTGTGCCTCACCCATCTTGGATAGCCTCGTGCTTGGATAGCCTTGGATAGCCATGTCAGTAGTATTTGATGACCTGTAGCTAACTCAAACAGCAGAGGCTGCCCTAAGAAGGCTCTGTCATGGGGCACAGCACTGTAGCCTCCTATGCTGCACAATTCCACTACTTTATGGTGGATAAAGACTGGAATGAGGCAGCACAGATGTACTAGCTCCAGCGTTGCCTCTAAGAAGAAATAAAAGATGAACTAGCCCAGGAAGAGAAATGCTAGTGAAGATGTTCTCCTGGATCTCACCATCCGTGTAGACAACTGGTTACAGGAACAAAGAGAAGAAAAAGCCAGGCTCTAGCAACTCTTCAATCCAGGTACTGTGCCCTTTTCACCACTGCCTCCTGCTGAGGCAATGCAGGTGGATGAGGATCATTGATGGCTCACTCACGTAGAAGAAGAATGATGATGCCAGCACCATCTGTTTCTACTGCAGTGAGTCAGGTCACTCCATCTCTGCCTGCCCCATTCTACCTCCAAGAAAACTGGGAAAAGAGCCCCTTCACATGCTGGTCTTGAATGGAACACATCCAGAGCTCCTCCTGAGGACTCACCACTTGCAGGTGCCAGTCCAGTTGCAAATATCTGAGGCACTGCTTCCAAATTCCATTATACAGTCCCTTATTGACTCAGTTGCAGCTGACAGTTTCATAGATGCAGTGACAGCCTTTCAACACAAGGCCACCCTTACTTTGTAGATAGCCCTTCAACACAAGGCCACTCTTATTTTGCAGAGACTATTGATGGTTCCCCTTTATCTTCTGGTTCAGTAACAGAGGAAACAACTCCACTCAAGGCTGTGATTCAGAGGCACCAAGTAGTGTTATGATTTGGTGTGATCCATTCTTCCCTGGTCTTCAGTATCTCCTGGTCAGGCCTCTACAAGCCACCCTTTTGGTGGCAAGCATAGGAACTCTATATTCCAACAGAGTTTTGTTGGCAGCACTGCTGGAGATCATTAGATTCTGTGCCAGCATCCAAATGTCAAGAGACTCAGGTGGGGGTGACCTTCCAGGCAGAAACCTTCCACTGCAGTTGCTTCTGAGCTCCCCTTGAAGTACCGAGACTAAGCTGATATTTTTTAAAAGAAGCATGTGGAAACCCTAACTCTGCATCAGGACTATAACTACCCAAAAGAGCTGCAGCCAGAAACCAAAATACAATTTGGATGAATTTATGCTAGGTCAGAGACTGAACTGGCAGCACTCTAACACCTCCGGGAGAAACTGGCCCAAGGTTTTATCAGCAAATTGATGTCACTGGTGCACCAGTCCTGTTTGCCAAAAAGAAACATGGCAGTCTACGACTCTGAGTGGAAAACCACCTTCCGGATCCCTTATGAATTTCTAGTAATGCCCTTTGGGTTCCCTAATGCCCTGGGAACCTTCCAACATTTTATAAATGGTGCATTCCAAGACACATTGGACCAGTATGTAGTAGTCTACCTCAATGACACGTTTTCTCTAATGACACAGAACAGCATACTGTTTACATTTGAGCCATCATTGAACATTTGCAACAGCATGGTCGTTATGCCAAGCTTGAGCAGTGCTCCTTCAATCAGACCGCCATAGGGTTCTTTGGCTTATTCCCAGAAAGAATCCAGATGGACCCAAATAAGATTCAGGCTGTCCAATATTGGCCAACTCCCCCATAGTACGTGACCTGCAATACTTCCTGGTGTTTGTCAACTCCTAACACCAATTTATCCTGAATTTTTTGAAGAAAATAGAGCCCCTCGCTGCTCTCCGCTGAAAAAACTCCCAATTCTATTGGTCTCCTGAGGCCCAGCATGCATTCAATCATCTGAAACTTGCCTTTACTATAGCACCCATATTGGCCCACCCTGACATCACACAAGCTTTCATTGTAGAAGCTGATGCCTCCAACACAGAAATTGGGGCTGTCTTTTACCCATAATTTGATCCCAAATAAGTACTATACCCAGGCACTTATTGCTCCAGGAAGCCCATGCCTGCAGAACCATAAAATACTTGACAAGAAACTCGTGGCAATAAAAACTGCCTTTGCAGAATGGCAGCACTACCTGGAAGGGGCTCATCACTCAATATAAGTGTTTACTGATTACAGGAACCTGGTATATCCATGCAGAGCGAAAGCCTTAAACTAACAGCAATTTCAGAGGGACCTTGTTTTTCTTATAATTTGATTTCGCTATTGCCTACTGCTCTGGATCAAATGGCAAGGAGGATGCCCTGTCCCAAAAATACAGTTCCAACCCACAAGACTCCGGCCAGGAACTCATTCTCAAGTCCTGCAACTTTCTTAGAGCAGCTCATAACCAGGATATTCTCATATTGATACATTCTGCCTCTGTCTCAGAAATTCCACCTGATGAACAAGCTATCTTCGACAAGCAGCCACATGACTCCCAGGAAGAGATTACATATTTAATGGATCTTGTCTGTTGGCCCCCCAGACCCACTAGGGTCGCAGTCCTGCAACTATACCAGTTTTTCTCTAGCAGGACATTTCGGGTACTTCAAGACTGAACAGCTGATATCCTGGTCCTTTTGGTGGTAATGGATGTACCCAACCATAAAGTCATTCATTGTTCCTATGATGTTTGTGCCCATGCCAAAACTCCACACCACAAGCTCTGTGGTCTTCAACCTTTGGACATCCTGTCTCAACCCTGGGCAGCAATCACTGTAGATTGTATCATAGAATTACCAGAGTCCAACAAATGTATGACAATTTTAATGGTAGTGGACCACTTTATCAAAATGTCCCATTTCATCCCTTGCAAAGGCTTACCTTCCACTGAAGAGACAGTCTAGCTTTGGATTAGCAATGTAGTCCACCTCCACAGCCTTCCAGAATGCATCACCTCTGATCAAGGGTCACAATTCATGGTCCCATTCTCATGAGAGGCCCTGCACCTGCTGGGAGTCCACACATCTGTCTTCTGCACACCATCCCTAATCCAATGGCCAGATGGAAAGGGCCAACCAGATTCTTGAATGGCATCTATGATGAAACAGGTTGATTGGTCCTGTTTCTCCCTTATGCAGAGTTTGCCTACAACAATGTAGATCATGCATCCATGAGTCAGAGCCCCTTCTTTACCAGTTATGGATTCCACCCCTCATTCCACCCACAATTACCTGCACCATCTCCCAATCCAGTTGTCTCTGTCCCGGTGCAACAGATTTTATCAGTACCAGGAAGAAGTGAAAAAGCACTTGGGAAAGGCAAAAACAGACTATAAGCAGCATGTGGACCAGCATCAACAGCACGAACCCACCTATACAGTAGGGCAAAAAGTATGGCTCTCCATGGAGCATGTCTACACTAACAGACCTGATTTCAAGCTGGACGTTGGGTTCCTTGTTCCTTTTAAGATCTTGCAACAGGTTAATCCAGTCAAGTACAGGCCACAAAAAATATGTAGTTCATGAGATCCTGGATTCCAAACATAAATGTGGCAGGCCTTGGTAAATTGTTGATTGGGAGGGGTGTGGCCCTGAGGAATGCACCTGGTAGCCAGTGGAAAATGTACATGTACATACTTATTGTGCTAGTGTTCCATAAAAATCACCTCCAAAAGCTTGGTCCTACATCATCCTGAGGGCAGGGGGCAGGGAGGGTGATGTCAGGGACCACAGGTCTTGAATCTGGGTCCACAGGACTCTTATGTGTTAGTAAGCTCAATCCTGCTAACAGTTGCTGAAACCTGATAGAGGATGCCAATCCTGGCAGGATGCTGGGGGGCTCCTCATTTGTCCACAGCAGTGGTCCCTAACGCAGTGCCACGGGTGCCATGGCACCCGCGGGGGCATCTAAATGTGCCCGCTTCCTGGCCAGCGGTCGATCCTCCTCTGAAATGCTGTCGCCAAAAAGGTTGGAGACCACTGGTCCACAGCTTCTATATAAACCAGGCACATGAACAGGAAGTTGTCCATGCCACTGGGATCCAGCCTACTCTGGACCATGTACTTCCAATTCCCCTGGACTGACTTTCTGGTATTCTGACTATTAATCTATGGTTCTGCTCTCAAGTTTTCCTGCCTTTGATCTCCTGGTAACCTGACCCTTCCTGCCTCCTGATGCTTTACTCTGTTTACCCTCTGGCCTATCTTGGACTTCGACCTCTCGGTATCTGATCTAGCCTGACTCCTGCTTTGACCACTTAGTCAGACTGCCCACATCCCGGTTACGACAGTCGTAAGCCTACTTTTCATCTTATCATGTTATCATATGGGTCTTCCTTGGGATGTTTTTTTCTTTTACATCATTTCCTTTATGCAGCTCTAAATCAGAACAGCTCTGTTGAAGTCAATGGAACTATTCATATGAGTAAGAGCTGTACAGCTTAGCGCTCTCTTTAGTCCTTCCACATTAATTCAATGGCAACCTTCCTGAGGCAGTGATGGAATTATTCTATAATACCTGCCTAAAGTAATCAAAGTTAATCAAAATAAAGCATGGAAGTTATGCTGTTTATAATACAAATTATTTGAGTCCAGAAGTATTGGGTCCAATAAAACAAAGGATCATATTAGCCGGTGACTAAATTTATTGCGCACTATATGTGGATAACTAAATCATACTGGGAAACTCACCATTTGACACATCTGTAACCCATTCAAATTTGATATTCGGGAATGTCTGGAAAAGTACAGGGAAAATGAAAATGATACTAAAAAATCATATACAATCTTATATTCTTACCAGCATAATACCACTTCAATCTTATCCTTTAGTGTCAAAAAATTCAACACATCTTAGTTTTTGAGTGACATTAGTTTGGTAAAGGACAAAATCAGTTCTAGGATGGTTCGCTTTCACTTATGTAATTTTTTTCTTCAATAATCTCTCTCTCTCGTACTTCCTCAGTGTTTCTGTTCCATATGGTCAGGATGCCTGAAATAGATTTTCTTGACACTATTGTGTCAAAATCTTTATCCAGACTTCGTGCTTTCTCCAACAGAGGCAGAAAGGAACCTTCATATTCCACTAGAGAAATTTCCTGTCTATAAATGTATCACCTCTGCTTCTGGGCTTTTAACATTAATGGCTTGAGTTGAATTCAATTGGATTGGGAGCACAGTATTTCAGATCATTACGCATGGTTTTCAAATTGAAATGCAGTGTCACATTGCCCCGCAACTGGTTCAGTACAGTTGGTTCAGTACTAGTTTATGCATTTCCACTCAAGAAAAGTATTAGCTATGAGAAATATACTATATGCTTCTCTGGAAGTCTTCACAGTAGCAAAAAAGCTATAATTTTACAGCACATTATTGTAGTTTGGGGCTCTGTTGTGCTAGGTACTGTACATACTCAAAGTAAGACAGCCTCTGCCCTAGAAAATGTACAATAAAAATAAGATGGGAAAGGAGACAAGGGGCTTGTCTACATGGCATGGAAAAACACACTAAAAGGACATGATTTGTCCAGTGCTGCACTGTAATGCCCCCATGTAGACACTGTTTGTGCTCTCTGTAAGGTATTCGGCATACCTCTGGAGAGCTTTGCTGGTGCCATCTATGACAGACTGACAATATATTGCAACATCCTGGATAAACATTACTGAATTAAGTTATACCTTACTGAATTAGGTTTAAAACCTTTATGGTCCATTTTATTAAGAATGTTATTTTGTATGTGTCATTGTGGAATTATATGTAACTTGTTTAGGAGGAGGGGATGCTAATATAGTTCCTCTGGTTATCAGTCCTTTGAAGCCTGGAGAGGTTTGCATATATTAGTTCAAAATGGATTCTCTGGGGAGCAACACACGCAAGATTTTTGGATAAATTGTCTGGTTTTAAACTTACTTAGGGCCTTCTTCCTGATCCAGCAAATGGACAGGACCCCTGGTCCACAGAGGGCCCTAATCCTTAGGGAAGGATTGGAAGGGCTGGGTCTACTTAGACCCCATAAGACTCTGTGCTTGTGCTGAGTTGAAGCTGTGGTGAACTTGAAACCATAAGGTAACCCCTTAGGTGGAGTATTGAGGGACTACTCCTGCCAGAGCCCATATTAGGGTTGGGATGATCTCTGGTAAGATTATTAGCATGTATGTAGGTTCTTTCATTGTGTTTGTCTCTTTTCCATAATGCTTTTTACCGTAAGAATAAAATAGGCTTGCTTAGAAAGAACTTTGTGGCAATATATTACTATAAGTAGTTGCACTATTAACTGTCTCAGAAGAGGAAGAAAGCCGGCCTGCTCAGGTAGACGTTTTGACAGAGATAACACAGTGAAGCAGAGAATGGTTCAGCCTACAAACACACTGGTAAGAAGGGAGAGATGCCTGTTTCCACCCTGAGAGGTGACACCAGGGGAGCCAGAAGCCTGAAAGTGGGTGGCCCTTGCTGGATCATAGGGGGGAATATGGGTTCAGTTGCTCTGAACTATGACACCATGTAGACAATTCCAGGTTCTCAGAAGTGATGTAACTTGCACAACAATCAGTATCTGAACCAGGAGGAGACTTTAGCTTTCCCAACTCCCAGTTTAACCCCTTATCCCCCAGACTACAATGCTTTTCCAAACTGTAATATAATCTGTGCTGTTTAATTTCAATCAATGGTTGCATCTAGCAAATGAAAATGGATTGCATCTGGTTTTCTAATAGAATTCAATCTAAATATTGATCAAGATTGTTAGCAAGGCAGATGGCTCAAGTATTCTGTGAAACTTGCACATATTTGAAATGTTAAGATACTTTAAAAATAAAACCTGTTTTTTGGTTTATGCTTTCTTGAACTCAGCACGCCAATAAATATAAATTATTGTAGTCTTATGTTCACATGTAAAACACTCTTATTTCTTCCATTAGATCAGTCTTCAACCTTGACTCAATAATTTAAATAAACAACATTAGTGTATTAGCTGTTATGCTGGGTGACAGAGTAATGCACAGTTCCATGGATGATTTTTGGAATGACCTAATTCTATACACTAAAAGGAACATCCTTGACTTCAATTAACTATAATATAGACCATTGATTTTATTCTTTCTTCTTCATCATATGTGTGATGGGTTCCCCCTGGGTGCCACCTGGAACTGGGGTACCATAGAGCCCCTCTGACCCCCAGCTGGGGTCTCTCACACTGTGCTGCTGTGATCAGCTGCAAAAGCCCTTCAAGCTTGCACTTTCATCAGCATTCACACAGGTAGAGATGCTCCCAGCTGCAGTTACATGCAGGATCTCTAACCTATAACCCCAGAGCAGTACCATCCTGCCCTGGTCAAATGTGGCCAGTATATGGGTTTAATACTTGGTCCGCCTCTCCCTCAGTCTGAAGAGGGCCATGTATACTTGTGGTAACCAAGCTGAGATTTTCCCTAGACACCTAAATCCAACACAGACTGATTTGGATTAAAACATATAAAATAAGATTATGAACTACAAAAGTTAAGACTTAGTGATTATAAGTGATAGCAAAAAGATCAAAGCTGATTATCTAGTAAATATACAAAAACATAAACTGAGTTTAATGTACTAGATGAATTAGCAAATTCACACCCTGAGTGATAAACAGGCTGACAGATTCTTAAAGCACAAGCTGCTTTGCTTTGCAGCTTGGGTTTCCTAGGTTTTCATGCACAGGCTAGAAATCCCTTTAGCTTGGGACCATCACTTTCCCCAGTTCAGTCTTTGTTCCTCAGGTGTTTCCAGGTATGGTATTGTAGGGAAAGTGAGATGGCATCATGATATCATTTCCCCCTTTTATATCTTCTTCCTACTTGCTGGAAAGCTCTTTTACTGTGACCTAGGTCAAACAGTTTCCATTGTGTAGTGCTATCTCCTGAGAGGTTTCTGTTGTACACAGTTCCTGGGCTAATCCTTGTGCTTGTGTGCATTTCCTCAATAAGCCATTAACACAGTTTTGCCGTTTAATTGTTGTACCTGAAAGGCAGATTGTGGGTGTTTTCATCTGTACATGTTTCAGTTACACATACATAGCCAAACTCTCTAACTTCACATATGATGATAGCACATACAATCCAATGAGATATCAATGCCTAGCAGATCAAGACTTTTAGAATTATACCTTACAAGGCATACTTTGTGAAAAACATATCCTAATTGTATGACAGTGATGAATAAGGGGGTGCCAGGGTATCATAATATGCATTAGGCAGAAAATGAAACTTGGCTCAGCCTTTTTCATTGTGTCTCAGAACTTTGGCAAAAAGAATCAAAGAGTTACTGAAAGATTTTCACCAGTTCAGAAATTATATCTCAGAACCCAGTTCAGAATTAGATTATATTTTGCCATAGAGACATAGGACAAAGGTATTCCTCTGGTCTAGGTGAGGAAGGTATATGTGGAGCTTGGCATCCTCTACAGGTGCAGATGAGTAACTTGCTGTCATAACTTTATTCCCAGATCTGGACCTTAGCGTCCAAAATATGGGGGTTAGCATGAAAACCTCCAAGCTTAGCTACCAGCTTGGACCTGGTACTTGCTGCCACCACCCAAAAAATTAGAGTGTTTTGGGGCACTCTGGTCCCCCTGAAAAACCTTCCCTGGGGATCCCAAGACCCAAATCCCTTGAGTCTCACAACAAAGGGAAATAATCCTTTTTCCCTTCCCCCCTCCAGGTGCTCCTGGAGAGATACACAGACACAAGCTCTGTGAATCCAAACAGAGTGACTCCCCCTCTCTGTTCCCAGTCCTGGAACAAAAAGTACTTTCCTCTTCACCCAGAGGGAATGCAAAATCAGGCTAGCCACTTCAACACACACAGATCTCCCCTGATTTCTTCCTCCCACCAATTCCCTGGTGAGTACAGACTCAATTTCCCTGAAGTAAAGAAAAACTCCAACAGGTCTTAAAAGAAAGCTTTATATAAAAAAAAGAAAGAAAAAATACATACAAATAGTCTCTCTGTATTAAGATGACACAATACAGGGCAATTTCTTAAAAGAATATTGAATAAACAGCCTTATTCAAAAAGAATACAAATCAAAGCACTCCAGCACTTATATTCATGCAAATACCAAAGAAAAGAAACCATATAACTTACTATTTGATCTCTTTGTCCTTACACTTAGAAACAAAAGATTAGAAAGCAGAACTACTTCTCCAAAGCTCAGAGAAAGCAGGCAGACAGAAAACAAAGACCTCAGACACACAATTCCCTCCACCCAAAGTTGAAAAAATCCGGTTTCCTGATTGGTCCTCTGGTCAGGTGCTCCAGGTGAAAGAGACATTAACCCTTAGCTATCTGTTTATGACACTTGCACTAATATTCACCTGCTGTTAATCATGGCAGAAAAACAGAAGTATATGTTTGCAGGGACAGAATACCCACCATGGCCAATTTACACCAATCCTTGCCTGACTTCTACTATCCCAACACCCCATCTACATCATGTGAATGAGGCAGCTTACACTCCGTTTCTCAGCAGAAGCAGCATAATAGCCACTTAAGGTTTATACACAAACTTCACTCTACAAGACCTTTTGCACTAAGTAGAGATCCCTTCATTTCAGCCCCGACAAAGACCTACTGATTTATGTTAAAGTTAGAAGCTGTTTCTCTCCCTCACAGAATAACGGCCCCTGACAGTGCTTCAGAAATATGACTCTACACAGAATGCAGCCTGACTAAGTACATCTCTGACTTCCAAGAACATATATAACTCATAAAGACAAAGTGTCAGTGGAGTGTGATAGGCTCAGATCAGAGGCACCAAAGAACAAATTTATCCCTGGTGTAACTGCGTTAAGTTCATTAGAATTCCACCAGAGATAAATGAGTGGACTTACCCAGAGCCATCCCTTGGGTACAGCGAATTGGGGTGACCAACCCCAGATCCCAGGCTTTGGGGGTCCCTGCGGGTGGGGAGGTGAGACAGGAGCAGGTGGGACAGGAGGGGGGTCAGGAGGCGAATGGGGAGGCGAGCTGCAGGTGGGCAGGCAGATGGCGAGGCAAGGAGGAGACCCCCTATCAGAATTTCCCCCACCACTCAGTCCCTCCTGCCCGCTGGCGGGCTCTGCTGATCAGTGCGTCCCCCTTCCCTCCCAGTGCCTACCGCCTGCCACGGATCAGATGTTTCGTGGCATCAGGAGGCATTAGGGGGGGAGGGGAAGGAGTGAGGGTGCAGCGTGCTCGAGGAAGAGGGTGTAACTGCACGTGGAAGGGAAGAGGCAGGGTGGGGGTTGGAACAGGCAGAGTAGGAAGAATCAGGATGGGAGTGGGGCCTTGGGGGAAGGGGTGGAATGGGGGTTGGGCCTGGGCAGAGCTGGAGGGGCACCCCTTGGCAGATAGGCACCACATTTCTAACATCCCGGGCCCCGCACCCCCTTAGGGGTGGCCCTGGAATACCTAAAGAGAGAGAACTTTCAGTAGCTCATCATAAGAAATCTGAAGCTTTCAAATTATGGAGTTTGAGATTAACAAATGAACCAGTTTTGAAGTAAATATTGCTACAGAGCCTGTAGTTCCCTCCATCCCATAGCAATAACCTCTGGTAGACAAAAGGCTTTGTTTAGGTATTCTTCCAAACAAAAATGAGCGAAGGAGAGGCAGTTTTCTTTCCTATTTGGGAACCAATAGTTTCTCCAGCAAATGAATATAGCTTCTTTTTGTAGTGGAGATAGGTATATTATTTTTAAATAGCTTTTCAGTCCTATAAGGCCCAAATTTATCTCTAGTAAAACAGAATGAGTGCTGCAATGAATGGATTCTCTGGAACACATGAATAAATGTGAAGAAAATTAATATTAAAATATAAAACAGTTCACATGTCTAATAATTTTCTGCATTTTTACTTTTAGTTATTTACAGATTAGAGTTTGAAGAAAATCTTGCTCCTTTCTTGATCCTCCAGGAAGATAAATCTTAGAATTATAGAAATTGTAGGATTAGAAGGGACCTCAAGAGGTTATCTAGTCCAGTTCCCTGCTCTCATGGCAGGACTATGTATTATCTAGACCACTGGCAGGCAACCTGCGATCCATCAGGGTAAGCTGCTGGTGGGCAGCAAGACAGTTTGTTTACATTTGCACAGCTACCTGCAGCTCCCAGTGGCCATGGTTCTGGAATCTCTCCTGTCTTCCATGAATTTTCAAAGATAATTGCTAATGGCTCAAATATCTCCTCAGTCAGCTCTGAGTATTCTAGGATGTATTGCATCAGGCCCTGCTGACTTGAAGACAGCTAACTTGTCTGAGTACTTTTTAATTTGTTCTTTCACTGTTTTATCCTCCAATCCTACCTCATTTTCACTGGCATTCATTAAGTTAGATGTCCAATTGCTACTAAACTTTTTGTGAAAACTGAAACAAAAAGGTAATTTAGCACTTCTGTAATTTCCTCATTTTCAGATACTGTTTTTCTCCCCTTGTTGAGTAACAGGCCTACCCTGTCCTTGGTCTTCCTCTTGCTTCTAATGTATTTGCAGAATGTTTTCTTGTTACCATTTATGTCTCTAGCTAGTTTAACTTCATTTTGTGCCTTGACCTTTTAATGTTTTTCCTACATAGTTGTGTTATTTGCTTATATTCATCCTTTGTAATTTCACATAGTTTCCACTTTTTGTAGGACTTTTTTGAGTTTCAAATAATTGAACATTTCTTGGTTAAGCCAGGGTAGTTTCTCGCCATACTTCTGATCTTTATTACACTATGAGATAGTTTGCCAACTCTCTTGGACTGTTTTTTCCCCTTAGATTTGCTTCCCATAGGATCTTACCTACCAACTCCCATACAACCACAGCTTCTTGCCTCTGGAGGGACAAGGTCACAACCTAGCATTATGACACTGTCACAACATACAGTGGGAAGAACAGCTATGGGCAGTGAGAAAACATTTATATAATAATTTCCAAAGTGGTTAGGGAAAGATCAGCCTGTGATGAATGTGATTAGATCTGGAATTGATTTTTTTCTGGTCTCATATTTCTTGCAGGTTGCAGACACTGGGAATGTTTGATAGAGTGCACTCAACCCATAAAGGACAGAAGAGTATGCAGCAAGTTCTCTTGACCATCTAGAAGCAATACATATTGTGATGCACATCCTTGAAGGCAGATGGAAGGGTGGTAAATCAGGTAAGAGAGGAAACTTTCAACTCTCTAAACAAACAAATCTAATACCAAAGGAAATAACCAAAAATACCTGAAAATAAATCTGATTTACGATTTTATTGACTATATCACTTGCTGATAGTTGTTCTTACAGTTCTTATATAAGATTTGTTTGAAAAGTGTAAGGATCTATTTTGCTGCTATTTCAATTGCTTTTGCTCATAGACTCTGTCCTGCAAGGGTTTTTCTTTTAATTGGCTTCATTAGTACTAATGAAACCATTCTAACTTTCAATGACAATTAAAAAAACAAGGCTAATAAACCACAGGAAAGATTGGTGTAGTGGGGATATGTACATTTTAGTGGAGAAACACAGATGGTATGTTAACTTCTTCCCCAGTGTGAATGTCCTTTAAGCTGTGACTCCCTGCTCCTTGCCAAGTTTAAGTTCATGGATCTAGTGCAGGAGTACTGAAAGAAGACCAAGGGAAAGCCAAATTCCCCTATCCCTCCAGAAAATATACAGCTCAGTAGCTGCTACTGCAACAGACTCCTGCTCTGTATTGGCAATGACTGGTGGACAAATATAGAGGTGCTACTTCTGAAAGAGGCTAGGCTTTTGCCCCACTTCTTTCTTTCTGCCTTGGCTGGATGCCAATATTTAGGGAGCTTAACAGGATTGAGTTCTGTGATCCCTGCTTGAGCTCCCTGAATGTTGCTTTGGTTCTGTTATGTCTGGCACCCTTCTGTTGCTGAGGACCATTGGCTCTAGTGAAATTTTCAAGCTCATTCAATTTTGCACCACAGAATAGAATCCTGGTTAGTCTTGCTGAATCATTTGGCTGGATAAAATAAAGCCCACTATGGTTATCAGTACAGCATGTGCCCAGTGACATTCTTTAACTGATACTAACTGTAAAGCAAATAATGCCCTTCTCAGTTATGCTTGTGCATGGTCCACTAGGAATTCCAAGAACTGATTGTCCTGCATCTGTTTTTCTTGCGATTTAACAATTCAGAATGGTGTCTATACATAACTGATAACTGCCCTAGTAAAATTATGTTATTCTTTCAAGTGTTTAGAGTGACTACCGTCTTTTGTAGTTCATTTACATAAACTGGCAAACAGTGAAGCTCAGCACTACAGTCAGACAGTTTCTATAACTTTAAAATTTCAGTAAAATATTTGAATTTCAAAATTGTTAAAATAAATAAAATAACAGGAGGACAATGAAAAAACCTTTCTCAGTTATTTTTCCCCTCACCCAACTAGCTGTAATCAGTTTAGCTGTAACAGGCTGGCATTCCCTCCCCCAATCCCACTTAAAACACCCCACCAAACTTGCAGATGTTAATTCTGCTGGAAAAACAGTAAGTGGATTCTGCTGAGCTACTGAGGCAGGTGACTCAGTATCTTACATGGATGTAAGAGATGAGAGTGGCTCTTTGGAACTGTTAAATAGAATATATATGCATGAACACATACGCATCTATATGACCAAAAGAAAAAATATATAGTTATGTGGACTATGATGTGCATTGTTCCAACAGAAATAATGTACTGCTTCATTTAGTAAGATAACTGTTTATATGCTTATCATAGTCTCTCAAATTCACCATTGATTACTTGATTATCTACCCTACTCTTGTCAAATTGCCATGGGATCTTTAAGACAGAATTTCATCTAAAACCAGCACACCCAATAAAAAGTTCAGACAGCTGTACAGGAGTGTTAATTTAGTAACCCAGAGAAGGGAACTATATTCTGAATTGCCTATGTCATGTCCTTCAGCACTCTTTGTTTTCCTTAGTAGTCTCCCATCCAAACACGGACATGATCCCAAAGCCTCCTAGCTTAACAAGATCAACCAACGACCCAGAGTATACCATTCTTGTTTGATAAGAATAGCCTCTATTTATACATTCCAGAACAAGTCTAAATCTTCAAAATCTAGGATTTTTTCCCAAGCATTTCTCTTTAGAGTCTTTAGTTTGATGTCTTTACAATACTGTAAAGAGCTGCAACGGATGTACAGAGTCTGTGTCACTCCAGCCATGTTCTTAGTCTGTGGGGAGAATGATCTTAATTCTGTGCATTATAATGCACTTCTGGTAAATGTAGCTCTGTTATCTTAAGATTTTTACATGTTTGAGCTGCAAGTATGAAACAGAGCCCCCAGGGCACGTTGCACAGCACTGAATTGATCACATTGATTTGCAGAGCTACAGGTTATGTAAGCAGCCTGTTTGAGCCATTGAACTTTCTCTTGACTACATTTGAGAGGAAGTGAGAAAAGCCCTCCAGCTCACTCATCCTTCTTCTGCCCTGTGGAGAGCGGGAGAACATAGTGTGCTGGCACTGGATTCCTCCATCACCCCAAAGGACAAAGGGATAAGAATAACATACTATCAGACTCTTGATCCTCTCCATGGAATGAGGGGCCAGATGATTGTGCTGTGTTCTCTTTCAAACTCTCTCTCTCTCACACACACATATGCACTGAGTGGGAGAAAAGAGTGACTCAGTAGTCTAAAATCCAGGGGAAATGAAAAGGAAAGATGCCCATTGGCTGTTCCTGAGCACAGTGGAAGAATAGAAATCAAGAGACTACAAGCCAGCAAGAGAGAACCTAGAAAAATATCCAATCTTCCATTTCGCTTTGCTAACCAAAATACAAATTTGCATGAAATCTGGTCTTGGGACCTATATGCACATCTCTAGTTTGGAAGGCATTATCTTTAGCCATCTAGTCTATTACATCTAAAAAGGAAATGGGGTTAATCTGGTTGAATCTGATGTATAAATACAGATGTTCAAAATGACACCAGAACTTAGAATGTGTGTTAAACTTAGGATTCTGACAAAAATATTACTAAAGTGGGCTGCATAACATGTGAAGGTTAAAACATAAAGGTTGTTGCAGGAAACCGTATATACATGGAATCCCTTTAGTACGCAGATATAGTTGGTCTTTACCACACTGTGTCATGTAAGTTTCTGTTTCATGGAGAAAAATAGTTGATTTAATTGAGGTTGAAAGAAAACTCATTAAAATTTAAAAGTAGCAGAGATTCCTCATTTTTTATAATTTATATTTCTACTATCCCTTAAACTACCAATCCCTAGCAACTCTTGAACTATTTAGTATGGAGAAGTAGTTGAGGTAAGTTATAGTGTAGAATCCTGAGTCAGCTCTACTCAAATTAAAAAAACAAACAAACAAAAAAAACCCCTGAAAAGTAAACAAGCCAGAGTCTGTTTTGTATCCCTTCATTCAAGACCCTTAATCTTTCTTCCATGAAGTGACATCAGTCACCTAAGTGTATGTTTACAGCAACTGCCCTTAAAAAGACAGCATTTTCTATCACCCAGCTGTGTTGTATTCCAACAGCCACATGTGTGAAATCACTATATACTAAGAGTTAGAAATGCTGAACTTTTATGATGACCACTGCTTCACATTTATTTTCAATCTGTGTTGTGACTAGCTTTGATTATAATTTACCTCTGCAATAAGATGAATTCAGTACTCAATAAGATGGATGTTTACTGTTTTCAAATGATGTGGTTGGTCTGTAGAAATGGATCACAGGGAAAAAATAGTTTCACATAAGCTAATAAAATCTTAAAGAACATTTTGGAGAATTTGAAAACCTTCATTGTCCACAATTCTATATCTTTGTGTTTAAAACTAAGAGTCATTTTTGTTTGTTCTCCCAATTTATCGTCCTTGTATAGATGAAAGGTGCACTGACACCAAAAAGTCTTCAGCCTGAAAGGCTACAAAATTAGGACTTATGTATATTATATCTCGTCACACACGTATCAAGAGATTTCCTGGGTAGTACATCATATTGGAAGGTCTGAAATTCCCTTCATTCAAATCAGAGCTGTAAATCTGCAATTTGTGAGTAACAAGTAGCTGTACGTCACCAGTGTCTAATCAGCTGTAAAATGTAGAAGACTAGAAATTGGAGATGGACAAAAAGCATTTGTCCCACTGTGTCCTTAAACATTGTGTACTGTTCTAGCAACAATAATATATCAGCAGATGGACATGCCACTGATGTAGGTATGCTACTGCATAAATGAGCTGCCAAAGGGATAGCAAAAGCAGAGTTTATCTTTCAGTTTAGGCTTTCAAACATCTTGAGGGAACTTTTGAAAACTGTCAAATGACTTTCATGTTTCCCAGCATAACTATAAATTGAAATTTGCCCTTGAAGAGCTGAGTATGATCTAGCTATTTGAGGGCTTTAAGGAATGAAACAGTCTAATTTGTTTCATAAACTTGCCTTATGCACATTTTAACTACAGATCTCAAAGTATTGGAAATGATTTAGGTACTTCAGAAAAAGGCTACCTGATTATCTTCTCATGCAATGAGCTTGAAAAAATGTTCCAATGCTTTGCATCAAATATGCAGTGCAACATGTGAGTCCCGTTTGAATTCCCGCATACTGCACAAGTCAAATGATCAACAATTTAGCATAAATTAATGTCATCTTGTTTCTCCAGGATGGCCTGAAACTCTTCGGTTTACACTGAAAAGATAAGCAAAGATCTTGTAGCTTCAGATCGAGGTCGGTAATGATGGCTACCCAGTAATGATTAGACCCTGATGCCAATTTATGCTTTGTGTTCATGCTGAGTGTAAACTGTAGCTAAGATTCACTCTTCAAGGGATTGTGCTGGTCTTGTTACTTGGCATATAGCATTTTTCAAATATGCTTCTGAGAACAATATCCCATATTCTGTTTATAATGAATACAGAAAGCAGATTTCCAAAGGCAGATGGAGACCAGGAAGATTCAGTTGCGAGAATTTATCACTCAGCAGCTAGAATGGATTCAAACATGCTAATGAACTCTAATGTTCTCCCAGAGAGCAGGAGTAAAAAGCTTTTACAAATGATCTATTAGAGATACAGGGCCTTTCCTTTACAATCTTTCCCCCTCTTCATTCCCAAAGCTACACTGAAGTCAGTAGAATGCTGGCAGAGTAAGGCACTACACAGTAGGAGTAAGAGTGGCAAAATCTGGCCCTAAATCAATAGGCTTATTATTAGTATTCCAAAGCACCTAAAGGAATGGACCAAGATTGGCACTCTACAACCATAGAGTAAGAGATCGTTCCTCCGATGAACAACTTTAAAGTCTAAGGGCTAGATTGTGACAGTGTGACTGAATGTCAAGATTGTTTGGACTGCTCTGGAAGGTGCCCAGAAGGGAGATTGTGACAGTGGGAATCACAGTATCTTTCCCTCCTGCCCCTGAGAGGGAGTATGCTGTATACCCAACAATTCACAAGCAGTAGTAACGCTGCTGGCCATGTTGTGGAAACAAGGTCAAGGCTCTGCTCACCTGTGTGAGGAGGAGATATAACAGCTATATGGAGCCTTAAAACAAGCCTATTAATCCTAGACAAACCACATGGAAGTGTTAATGAAAATCGAGGCTAAGAACCTTTTAAAAATTCCCTGTTTCCAGATTTTTGGGAATTTTTATTTATGTTTCTTGTCTGTGAGGAACCTAGCACACTTTAATATTATGGGTGAAATTCATCTCAGCACAAGGCTTGTGCATCACACTGAATCCCATTTTATCCTTGTTTTAAGAGCTTAGTGTAATTTTTTTCTCCCCACTGAAGTAAATAGAAAACTCCCTTTGACTTAAGAATGAACTTCTGCCACAATGAATTGGGACCTTAAGTAGAGTGTGGGCCTTGTGATGGTTCTCTGCAAAGGGTAAATATCACCCAGAATGAATAATCCATCCATTGGAATCCAGAGAGAACCCCATTGCTCTAATATGAATGTGATTTGTACATGAAAGAAAACATACTTGCTTATACACATAGTTATAAGACTTATAAGTTATAAGACTGTAGAAGTGATAAAGTGTTTATTAGTTTTTGCATATAAACACTTGATAAGGTGCAGTGATCTTCACTAAATAGCTACAGTTATGTGATTTGTTTGTTTGTTCGTTTGTTTGAACTGTACATATTGTGGGAAGGATAAGTGGAAAATCCTTTATCTGAGATAAACCCTGGAAATGCATTCCCTAGGTAGTTACTGAACAGAAAACAATTAACTATTTTTTTAATTTGGCTTTACTATCTTTCTCCTACTCAACTGAATAAGTAGGGTTAGCTAGAGGTGGCCAGATTCAGCTCTCACCTGGGACAATGGAAAAGCTTCCATTGAGTTAGGCAGAACTCAGTCAGTCTCACGGATTTCTGCACATTGGGTGATGTTAACCCATCACAGAAGAGCTTCAGAAGGCCTCAGTGCAGCAGAACCATAGAGCAGGGGAAAGGCGGTTGTGGAGTGGGGTCATGGGAGAGTGCCACACACAGGGCTGGCTCCAGGCCCCAGCACACCAAGCACGTGCTTGGGGCAGCATGCCGTGGTGGGTGCTCTGCCGCTTGCTGAGAGGGTGGCAGGTGGCTTCGGTGGACCTCCTGCAGGCTTGCCTGCGGAGGGTCCGCTGGTCCCGCGGCTCTGGTGGAGCAGCTGCAGGCACACCTGCGGGAGGTCCACCGGAGCCGTGGGACCAGCGGACCCTCCGCAGCCACATCTGTGGGAGATCCACCAGATCCGTGGGACCGGCGAGTGGCAGACCCCCCTCCCCCGACGCCGTGCCACCGTGCTTGGGGCATCGAAATGGCTAGAGCTGGCCCTGGCTACACGTGGCAGAGATGGACTGGGTTTAGTATGGAAGAGGGCTGTAGAGGCATAGTGTGGCCAGTGGGTCAATAATTTCACAGATCCAGTGGCCACCAATGCCTGAGTAGGTGTATTGGAGAAATGCCCCTCCTCCCTCATTCTAACCTAATGATGAATACCCTCACCACTTCATTTGCTAGAGATGAAACCAATAGGTTTCTATAGCGATTACTTTGATAACCTAAGGAATTTTATAGAGAATAATGATCTTTCCGTGCTGGAGGTGAGATGAGGAGGATGCTGTGAAGGACATGTAGAAGGGGTGGTAGGAGAGGTAGGAGGAGAACCAGGAAAGTATAGTCAATGAAGCCAAGGCAGGACAAGATTTGAAGAACATGGTTAACCATCTCAAAGACATCCCCTCTGGAATACTGTGGAGCTTCACCGCAGGGGAGCTCAAGGAGGAAATCTTCCCCATCTTTATTCTCCAAATAATGTTATCTGGATACTTGAATGACTGCTTTCACTGTAATATCTAAGCACATCAAGGATATAATGACCTCCCCAGCTTCCAGGAGCAGTGGGAGTGTACTCACTGCTACATCTGGGAAAGCCTATTTCCCTTGTGTGCCCAGACAGGTTTGGTGGGGGACCATGGGTCCACTTATACCCATCCTCCTTTGGTATGTTTTTTACCAGGAAAGGGCAGTCTGGACTGTGTGTGTTTGTGTGTGTTTAGATTCTCTGCAGAAATCAAAGGGATGTGGGTGTAAAGCCTTTTTGCACACTGCCCTGCTCACAACTGATTTGCACCCTCTACAAATTAGTCCTCAGACAGTAAGAAATGACTATCTATGAGCGCAGATCATTTTGACTAAGCGCTGCTAGCCCTTCTGCAAATAGGACAAGACATTCTAGTTGAGATGATGCTATACACTACAGTTCAACAATGCCAAAATGAAAAACATAGAAGATACATTTGTGCTTTGATACGACAAAAAATGCCAAATTCTTTTCTATTAATAAATATGAAAATATGTCCTTAGGATGCTTATAATTGTCTGACTAGTAAACAGCAGTAACACGCTACTATTAGTTGGGGAGCAGAATAATACCCAATTCAAAGAAGATTCAAAAATTAACAGATTTAATCTACATTTATAATTGGCAAACAGTTCCAAATAGCTGAACTCCAAATTAAACCAAAGTTGACTTATTTTGCTATGGTTCACTCATTTTTAGAAAGATAAATCTGTGAGTGTGTCGTCTTGGCTAATTATCCTGACAAGAAGTAGTCTGGGAACACTCGGAGTTGCAACTAGCAAGAAATGTTAAGAGTAACAAGAAGGGTTTCTTCAGGTATGTTAGCAACAAGAAGAAAGTCAAGGAAAGTGTGGGCCCCTTACTGAATGAGGGAGGCAACCTTGTGACAGAGAATTTGGAAAAAGCTAATGTACTCAATGCATTTTTTGCCTCTGTCTTCACGAACAAGGTCACTCTCAGACTGCTGCACTGGGCAGCACAGTATGGGGAGGAGGTGACCAGCCCTCTGTGGAGAAAGCAGTGCTTCGGAACTATTTAGAAAAACTGGACAAACACAAGGCCATGAGGCCGGATGCGCTGCATCCGAGGGTGCTAAAGGAACTGGGGGATGTGACTGCAGAGCCATTGGCCATTATCTTTGAAAACTCATGGTGATCGGGGGAGGTCCCGGATGACTGGAAAAAGGCTAATGTAGTTCCCATCTTTAAAAAAGGGAAGAAGGAGGATTCGGGAAACTACAGGCCAGTCAGCCTCACCTCAGTCTCTGGAAAAATCATGGAGCAGGTCCTCAAGGAATCAATTCTGAAGCACTTAAAGAAGAGGAAAGTGATCAGGAACAGTCAGCATGGATTCACCAAGGGCAAGTAATGCCTGACTAACCTAAATGCCTTCTATGAGGAGATAACTGGGTCTGTGGATGAGGGGGAAGCAGTGGACATGTTATTCCTTGACTTTAGCAGAGTTTTTGATACGGTCTCCCACAGTGTTCTTGCTGGCAAATTAAAGAAGTATGGGCTGGATGAATGGACTATAAGGTGAATAGAAAGCTGACTAGATGGTTGGGTTCAATGGGCAGTGATCAATGGCTCCATGTCTAGTTGGCAGCCGGTTTCAAGCAGAGTGTCCAAAGGGTCAGTCCTGGGGCTGGTTTTGTTCAATATCTTCATTAATGATCTGGAGGATGGTGTGGACTGCATTCTCATCAAGTTTGCAGATGACACTAAACTAGGAGGAGTGGTAGATACGCTGGAGGGTAGGGATAGGATACAGATGGGCCTATACAAATTAGAAGATTGGGCCAAAGGAAACCTGATGAGGTTCAACAAGGACAAGTGCAGAGTCCTGCACTTAGGACAGAAGAATCCCATTTACTCTTACAGACTAGGAACCGAATGGCTAGGAAGCAGTTCTGCAGAAAAGGACCGAGAGGTTACAGTGGACGAGAAGCTGGATATGACTCAACAGTGTGCCCTTGTTGCCAAGAATGCTAACGGCATTTTGGGCTCTATAAGTAGGGGCATTGCCAGCAGATCGAGGGATGTGATCATTCCCCTCTATTCAATATTGGTGAGGCCTCATCTGGAGTAATGTGTCCAGTTTTGGGCCCTACACTACAAGAAGGATGTGGAAAAATTGGAAAGAGTCCAGTACAGGGCAACAAAAATGATTAGGGGACTGGAACACATGACTTATGAGGAGAAGCTGAGGGAACTGGAATTGTTTAGTCTGCAGAAGATAAGAATGACGGAGGATTTGATAGCTGCTTTCAACTACCTGAAAGGGGGTTCCAAAGAGGATGGATCCAGACTGTTCTCAGTGGTAGCAGATGACAGAACAAGGAGTAATGGTCTCAAGTTGCAGTGGGAGAGGTTTAGGTTGGATATTAGGAAAAACTTTTTCATACCCAGCACATATTGTTGGTTTAAGGAATACTTTCATTGCAGATTTGACAAAACACAAAGAAGGTATCAATGTGAGATTTCTAACAATATCTACAACACTCAAACCAAGGTTTAAGAATCTGAAGTGCTTTCCAAAATCTGAGAGGGATGTGAGATGGCACATGCTTTCAGAAGTCTTAAAAGAGCAACACTTTGATGTGGAAACTACAGAACGCAAACCACCAAAACAAGAAAATCAACCTTCTACTGGTGGTATCTGACTCAGATGTTGAAAATGAACATTCTTCAGTCCATACTGCTTTGAACCTTTTATAGAGCATAACCTGCAATCAGCATGGACACATATCATCTGTAATGGTAGTTGAAGCATGAATGGATATATGAAAGTTCACACAAGGGGGAAAAAAGACAGAGACTATCCTTCCACATTCCCTCATTGGCTCCTTGTTCTGAGCTCTAAATGTTTTTGAAGAGGAGGTCTGAAACTATAAAAAAGATAGTCAAAAACTCCAAGGCATCCCTTTCTCTCTCCCTGACCATCATATTTACTGCACCTGAAAAGACAAAGGAAGTAGTCACTGAAATTTGAGGGAGGAGTACTGCTAAGGAGGACTGCTAAAAGTATATGGTGTGAAAAACTTTGCTTTGAACTAGTGCAGCTTTTTAAGTTAGGCATCAGTAAGTGTTTCTTTTCCTTGTAACCATGTCTGATTTGTATGCCTTTTTACTTGTACTAACTTAAAATCTCAATCTCTCTCTTTCTCTCTCTCATTAATAAACTTGTTTTATCTAATCCCATGTGTTCAAGTTCCAGTATCTGGGTACCTCCATTTGGGGTAACATGTTGTGTGCATATTATTCCCATAAAGGAATAATGGACTTAATATATTTATACTGTCCATGAATGGGTTGGCCAGCACAGGAAATACATTTCTGGGGAAAATCTGTGACTAGGAGTTTGTTGGAATCACTCAATGGTAATTTTTAAGGCTGATAAGAACCAAGGTGTCAAGTATCAGAGAGGTAGCCATGTTAGTCTGGATCTGTAAAGCAGCAAAGAGTCCTGTGGCACCTTATAGACTAACAGACATATTGGAGAATAGATTTCATGGGTGAATACCCACTTGGTTGGATACCAAGGTGTGGATGGTTGGCTGCAGCACAGACATAGCTGGGAATGACTTACTTGCTGGAGGCTGTTTGTGAGCAGCAAGGCTTTGTAAAGGGCACAGCTGGTTACAGGGCAGGGAAGGGATGACACCACTATTTATTAATCTGGGTTTGTCATAAACAGATAGCTAAGGGTTAATGTCTCTTTCACCTGGAAAGGAGCAACCTGAAACACCTGACCAGAGGACCCATCAGGAAACAAGACTTTTTCAAATGTAGGTGGAGGGAAGTTTGTGTGTGAGTCCTTTGTTCTTGTCTTCTGCCTGTACTCTCTCGGCTATGAGAGGATATTTCTGCCTCCTGCTTTTCTAATCTTCTGTTTCCAAGTTGTAAGTACAAAGATAGGAAGACCATAGGTTTGTTTTTTTGTATTTACATGTGTGTAGTTGCTGGAATGTGTTAAATTGTATTCTTTGTGGATAAGGCTGTTTATTCATATTTCTTTTAAGCAATTGACCCTGTATTTGTCACCTTAATACAGAGAGACCATTTTAATGTATTTTTTCTTTCTTTTTACATAAAGCTTTCTTTTTAAGACCTGTTGGAGTTTTTCTTTAGTGGGGAACTCCAGGAAATTGAGTCTGTAGCTCACCAGGGAATTGGTGGGAGGAAGAAATCAGAGGGAAATCTGTGCGTGTTAGATTTACTAGCCTGACTTTGCATTCCCTCTGGGTGAAGGAGGGGGGTGGGGGAGGAGCTTGGCTCTCTCTCTTGGTACCTATTTCCAGGACTGGAAATAGGGAGAGTGGAATCCCTCTGTTTAGATTCACAGAGCTTGCTTCTGTGTATCTCTCCAGGAACCCAGGGAGGGAACACCTGGAGGGGGGAAGGGAAATGGTTTATTCCCCTTTGTTGTGAGACTCAAGGAATTTGGGTCTTGGGGTCCCCAGGGAAGGTTTTTGGGGGGACCAGAGTGCCCCAAAACACTCTAATTTTTTGGGTGGTGGCGGCTTTACCAGGTCCAAGCTGGTAACTAAGCTTGGAGGTTTTCATGCTAACACCCATATTTTGGACGCTAAGGTCCAAATCTGGAAATTATGTAATGACATGGTGGCAGCGTTTGTGGGAAAGATAGAATCCAGAAGCCAGTAGGAATATTATATTTTTCTTTTCTCTGCTAGGGGCTTTTAAGCAGAGAGGAACATTTTGGTTTTAAAAGGAACCAGAGAGAATTTTTTTTTCTCTGCTCTCTCTTGCAATTTTTGGCTTGCATATTAAGCAAGGAACCATTAAGGAACTATTACGCGTCTTTTGTCACACAATAGCACTCCCATTGTGAGACAAGTATCCAGCAATACACGTGCAAATAAAGTGGTTTTACTGGTTTATTTTACATTTAAAAGATTAGCTAGAGGAAGAAAGGGAAAAAGGCACTGTTGCTAGGCAGACCCTAGGAGGCAACAGAGAACCTTCAGTTCAGAAGATAAACACCGGAGGGCACCCCAACACAAGAAAACAGGAACCATGCCTAACAAGACAAAAATGGAGGCCGAAGAACAAATCAAAGATGCCGAGCACAGGTGAGAGATGGAAAAAAAATACATAAAAATGGTCTCTCTGTATTAAGGTGACAAATACAGGGTCAATTGCTTAAAAGAAATATGAATAAACAGCCTTATCCACAAAGAATACAATTTAACACATTCCAGCAACTACACACATGTAAATACAAAAAAACAAACCTATGGTCTTCCTATCTTTGTACTTACAACTTGGAAACAGAAGATTAGAAAAGCAGGAGGCAGAAATATCCTCTCATAGCCGAGAGAGTACAGGCAGAAGACAAGAACAAAGGACTCACACACAAACTTCCCTCCACCTACATTTGAAAAAGTCTTGTTTCCTGATGGGTCCTCTGGTCAGGTGTTTCAGGTTGCTCCTTTCCAGGTGAAAGAGACATTAACCCTTAGCTATCTGTTTATGACAGGGTTGTACTCTGGTATTTCACAATCTCATCCTAAATTAGACTGCAAATTCTTCCGTCCATAGACTAAGTCTTATTTATATTATGAGACAGCTAGTACACTTCGGAGCACTCTTAATGAGATATGGTCTGTGCCCTTAAGATCTTACAAACAGAAGGATAATAATAGTAATAAATTAAAAAGATGGCCCAGGGTGTTATCTGAGATTATTGTAACAGCTAACAAATACTGATATTTTTATTTCCACAATTTTAGGTATATGCAGTGTGTCAAAAATGGGTAGTTTCCCTTTAAATAGTTTGGGATTCCTTGAGTGGGTTTCCCTGTCTTCTGTTGTAGAAACCAACAGAACAGCAGTGTATATATGTAGCAAAGCCTACCATGTTTTTATATAGTTAGTAGGCATATTATTTGGACACCAAATGTTGTGGTGTGGTTTCCTTATATTAATATTGTGTAGATGACAATGACACAACAATATGTATTTCCCAAAACTTCATGACTGAAAATGTTGATGTTTTTGTTTTTCAAACATAAAAATGTGTACAGTTAATTTAAACAATTTAAAATAAAAAGGGAGAAACACCAAATTAATATGAGCACTGTAATGCCAAGTGTCTCTTCTTCAGGGCTTTTTGTAAAGATCTGAATCATAGAAGGAAAATTGGTAAAATGATACATAGTGCAAGTATAGAAAAACACACCACAAAACACTCCACTGCACACACTTCTCCCACTGAGGAGAGGATCAGAGAACAAGCGACACATGACAGATGTGTAGTCATGTTGCTTAGTTCATTACTGAAAGGTGCTCAGATACTATGGTGATGAGTGCAGTGTAAGAATCAATACAGAGTAGAATGGAACCATTTAATAGCATGTATTCAAAAGTTTTATTCTGTTCTTTTAAAAATTATAGTAGACATATGGTAAGGATCGAGAGACTGATTCATCGTCCTCTTACGTCAGCTTTATGTGGACGTAGTTCCACTGATTTTAATGGAATGAGACCTGTGTAAAGTTGGAGTAGCACGGTAGTAAATTGGCCCTCATCTTTTCTGACTAGATTATTCACAACCCCATGCTCTATTGAGCATTCAGATTTATTGTTGCAGTGCAGCTGCAATATTCTTAAAGAAGCACTACAATAGTTTTCTCAGGCAGGTAATTAATTTAATTTGCTTCCTGTTAGGCAGGGATAAAGGTAGAATTTAATTTGGGGTCACCGGGTAGGAGAAGAGCTTTTTGATTAAAATGCTCTTACACTATGGGATGGTTTTCTAGAAATACAATGACTCTTAACTAGTGAAACTCTTAGGAAGGAACTTTTCAAGTTCTTCTGCAAGTGTTCTTATGTATTTACCTTACAGAATATTCAATGCAGTAACATGATTCAAATTTAAATTTAACTTGGTGTTACAGATGATCAAACCATGGTAAATCTATCTACAAAATTCTTATTATAAAATATATCCAGTTTTCAATTCATAACATTTTTGTTTGAAAATTGTCAATTAGGTCTAATCAGTATAAACTCCTCTACAACTGCAATGTCTTTCTGGCTAAGTATTAGTTCCTGGAGAACTGCACTTTAAGTTGTTTCAAATATTGTTAGGGAAACAGCTTATATTTCTGTTCGTGGAAGTCATGGCCAAAAGCTCAAACATTCTAGGGATGAATCAAGAATTACTACACGTTATTTGTAAAGCTCCTGCAAATTTCCTTGCAACTTGGCCTAATGTTTGAGCAGGAAGAACCAGCAAAACAAACCAGGGCCACCCAGAGAGGGGGTGCAATTTGCTCCAGGGCCTGGGCCCTGCAGGGGCGTCCACGAGAGTTTATTGGGGCCCCTGGAGTGGGGTCTTTCACTCACCCTGGCCCCCGGAGCTTCTTCCGCTCCTGGTCTTCGCCGGCGGGGGGTCCTTCCACTCTGGGGTGGAAGGACCCCCTGCCGGCGAATTACCACCCAAGCGGGACCCACCGCCAAAGTGCATCTGGGTCTTCGGCAGTAATTCGGCGACAGAGGGCCTTTCGGTTCTGAGACCCGCCGCCGAAGTGCCCCGAAGACCCGCGGCGGGGGCTCTCCACCGCTGAATTACTGCCGAAGATCCAGCTGCACTTCGGTGGCGGGTCCTGCTTCAGTGGTAATTCGGCGGCTGGGGGCCCCCGCCATGGATATTCGGGGCACTTCGGTGGCGGGTCCCGGAGTGGAAGGACCCCACTCCACCGACTTACCGCTGAAGCGGGGGCCCGCCGCCGCCAAAGACCCCAGGCACCCGGAGTCCTCTGCATGGCCCTGAAGCCAACTAGGCAAATAGCTACTGTTACTAGTTACTACTAGTAATAGTTACTACATAGAAAATAAAATTTCACCCCCTTACTTCTGTCCTCCAAAAATCTAACCTCTAGCGAGGAAAAGTGTGGTGCATCAATCCCTGGTCCATTAACTACACATCGCTGCCTCGTTAATTACATAGTGTCCATTCAGTTTTGTGCACTATTAGACAAAGGTCCTCCTTCAGACAAAATACCAAGTGATTATGACGTAAAGACTCTGATAGTATGTATGTATCAGGGGCTAGATTGCAGCTTGCACAGGCAACCTTACCTTGCATTTCCTGACTTTTAAAGTCTTTTCACATACATTTTTGTATGGAATTTTCTCCCTTCTTAAAAGTTATTAAACAAAGACTTTCCACCATATGGAACTATTTGCCTCAGACAGTACATGACTAATACTTCGGGATTGCCATATGGGATCTGACCAGGGGTTTATCTAGTCCAGTGATGGGCAAACTGTGGCCCCTGGGCTGCACGTGGCCCATCAGGGTAATCCACTGGAGGGCTGCAAGACAGTTTTTTTACACTTGCTTGGCTGCCCGCAGCTCCCAGTGGCCGTGGTTTGCTGTTCCCAGCCAATGGGAGCTGCATGTCCCTGATGGGCTGCCCGCAGATTATCCTTCCAGGCTGCATGCAGCCTGTGGGCCACAGGTTGCAGACCACTGATCTAGTCCATTAATCTGTGAAACAGCACATGCTTTATGATCCCTGCCTTATTCCACATGCACCATTACAGAACAAATCCTACATACATCTACCCATTAAATGAGAAATTCCTCTCAATTTTCATATAGAAACGTGCATTATGAATAGAAAATTGGGAGGACTATTAGATAAAATCCAATGAATTAATCTGTTGTTGTATAAGGAAAGAGAATCTACACACAGAAAATATATATATAAACCTTTATAACTTAGCCAAGTAATAATAAAAAAAAGATTGCCACCAGACCACTGAAACACCAGGTGAACTCCATAGACTCAGAGACTCTAGGACTGGAAGGGACCTTGAGAGGTCATCGAGTCCAGTCCCCTGCCCTCATGGCAGGACCAAATACTGTCTAGACCATCCCTGATAGACATTTGTCTAACCTACTCTTAAATATCTCCAGAGATGGAGATTCCACAACATCCCTAGGCAATTTATTCCAGTGTTTAACTACCCTGACAGTTAGGAACTTTTTCCTAATGTCCAACCTAAATCTCCCTTGCTGCAGTTTAAGCCCATTGCTTCTTGTTCTATCATTAAAGGCTAAGGTGAACAAGTTTTCTCCCTCCTTCTGATGACACCCTTTTAGATACCTGAAAACTGCTATCATGTCCCCTCTCAGTCTTCTCTTTTCCAAACTAAATAAACCCAATTCCTTCAGCCTTCCTTCATAGGTCATGTTCTCAAGACCTTTAATCATTTTTGTTCCTCTTCTCTGGACCCTCTCCAATTTCTCCACATCTTTCTTGAAATGCGGTGAGCAGAACTGGACACAGTACTCCAGTTGAGGCCTAACCAGTGCAGAGTAGAGCGGAAGAATGACTTCTCGTGTCTTGTTTACAACACACCTGTTAATGCATCCCAGAATCAGGTTTGCTATTTTTGCAACAGTATCACACTGTTGACTCATATTTAGCGTGTGATCCACTATGACCCTGTCATAAACAGATAAGTAAGAGTTAATAAAACAAAAGTGCTTCATATATCTTTTGCCTGGAAAGGGTTAACAAGAACAGTGAGCCTGGCTGTCACCTGACCAGAGGACCAATCAGAGGACAGGATACTTTCAAATCTTGAGGGAGGGAAGTTTTGTGTGTGCTGTTAGTTTTTTGGTTGTTGTTCTCTCTGGGGGCTCAGAGGGACCAGACGTGCAACCAGGTTTCTCTCCAATTTCTCTGATACAGGCTCTTATAAGTTCAGAATAGTGAGTACTAGGTAGATAAAGCAAGTTAGGCTTATGTTTGTTTTCTTTATTTGCAAATGTGTATTTGATTGGAAGGAGTTCAAATTTATATTTTGCTGAAAGGATTTTAATTTGTACTTGAATACTTAGGCTGGGAGGGTATTCCCAGTGTCTATAGCTGAAAGATCCTGTACATATTCCATCTTAAATTTACAAAGATAATTTTTACTGTTTTTTTCTTTCTTTAATTAAAAGCTTTTCTTGTTTAAGAACCCATTTGTTTTTTATTTCTGGTGAGACCCCAGGGGACTGGGTCTGGATTCACCAGGGAATTGGTGGGGAGAAAGGAAGGAAGGGGGACAGAGAGGCTAATTTCTCTCTGTGTTAGGATTACTGTCTCTCTCAGGGAGAATCTGGGAGAGGAAGAGAGAAGGAGGGGGGAAGGTGGATTTTCCTCTCTGTTTTAAGATTGAAGGAGTTTGAATCATAGTGATCTTCCAGGGTAACCCAGGGAGGGGACGCCTGGGAGAGGCAACAGTGAGGGAAAGGGTTTACTTTCCTTGTGTTAAGATCCAGAGGGTCTGGGTCTTGGGGGTCCCCGGGCAAGGTTTTGGGGGGACCAGAGTGTACCAGGCACTGGAATTCCTGGTTGGTGGCAGCGCTATAGGTTCTAAGCTGGGAATTGAGCTTAGAGGAATTCATGCTGGTACCCCATCTCTTGGACGCTAAGGTTCAGAGTGGGGATTTATGCTGTGACAGACCCCTAGATCTCTTTCTGCCATACTCCTTCCTAGACAGTCCCTTCTCATTCTGTATGTATGAAACTGATTGTTCCTTCCTAAGTGGAGCACTTTGCATTTGTCTTTATTGAACTTCATCCGGTTTACCTCAGACCATTTCTCCAATTTGTCCAGATCATTTTGAATTTTGACCCTGTCCTCCAAAGCAGTTGCAATCCCTTCCAGTTTGGTATCATCTGCAAACTTAATAAGCGTACTTTCTATGCCAACATCTAAGTCGTTGATGAAGATATTGAACAGAGCCGGTCCCAAAACAGACCCCTGCGGAACCCCCCTTGTTATACCTTTCCAGCAGGATTGGGAGCCATTAATAACTACTTTCTTGAGTACGGTTATCCAGCCAGTTATGCACCCATCTTATAGTAGCCCCATCTAAATTGTATTTGCCTAGTTTATCGATAAGGATATCGTGCAAGACCGTATCAAATGCCTTACTAAAGTCTAGGTATACCACATCCACCACTTCTCCCTTATCTACAAGACTCGTTATCCTATCAAAGAAAGCTATCAGATTGGTTTGACACGATTTGTTCTTTACAAATCCATGCTGGCTATTCCCTATCACCTTATCACCTTCCAAGTGTTTGCAGATGATTTCTTTAATTACTTGCTCCATTATCTTCCGTGGCACAGAAGTTAAACTAACTGGTCTGTAGTTTCCTGGGTTGTTTTTGTTTCCCTTTTTATAGATGGGCACTATATTTGCCCTTTTCCAGTCTTCTGGAATCTCTCCTGTCTCCCATGACTTTCCAAATGATAGCTAGAGGCTCAGATACCTCCTCTACTAATTCCTTGAGTATTCTAGGATGCATTTCATCAGGTCCTGGTGACTTGCAGGCATCTAACTTTTCTAAGTGATTTTTAACTTGCTCTTTTTTTATTTTATCTTCTAAACCTACCCGCTTCCCATAAGCATTCACTATGTTAGACATTCCTTCAGACTTCTCAGTGAAGACCGAAACAAAGAAGTCATTAAGCATCTCTGCCATTTCCAAGTTTCCTGTGACTGTTTCTCCCTCACTGAGCAGTGGGCCTACCCTGTCCTTGGTTTTCCTCTTGCTTCTGATGTATTGATAAAAAGTCTTCTTGTTTCCCTTTATTCCCATAGCTAGTTTGAGCTCATTTTGTGCCTTTGCCTTTCTAATCTTGCCCCTGCATTCCTGTGTTGTTTGCCTATATTCATCCTTTGTAATCTGACCTAGTTTCCATTTTTTATATGACTCCTTTTTATTTTGTAGGTCATGCAAGATCTCGTGGTTAAGCCAAGGTGGTCTTTTGCCACATTTTCTATCTTTCCTACCCATCGGAATAGCTTGCTTTTGGGCCCTTAATAGTGTCCCTTTGAAAAACTGCCAACTCTCTTCAGTTGTTTTTCCCCTCAGTCTTGATTCCTATCAGCTCTCTGAGCTTACCAAAATCCTCCTTCCTGAAATCCATTGTCTCTATTTTGCTGTACTCCCTTCTACTCTTCCTTAAAATTGCAAAATCTATGATTTCATGATCACTTTCACTCAAGCTTCCTTCTACTTTCAAATTCTCAACGAGTTCCTCCCTCTTTGTTAAAATCAAGTCTAGAACAGCTTCCCCCCTAGTAGCTTTTTCAACCTTCTGAAATAAAAAGTTGTCTGCAATGCAGTCCAGGAACTTATTGGATAGTCTGTGCCCCGCGGTGTTATTTTCCCAACATATATCTGAATAGTTGAAGTCCCCCATCACCACCAAATCTTGGGCTTTGGATGATTTTGTTAGTTGTTTGAAAAAAGCCTCATCTACCTCTTCCACCTGGTTAGGTGGCCTATAGTAGACTCCTAGCACGACATCACCCCTGTTTTTTACCCCTTTTATCCTAACTCAGAGACTCTCAACACTTCCGTCTCCTATGTCCGTCGCCACCTCAGTCCAAGAGTGTACATTTTTAATATATAAGGCAACACCTCCTCCCTTTTTCCCCTGTCTATCCTTCCTGAGCAAACTATACCCATCCACACCAACATTCCAGTCATGTGTATTATCCCACCAAGTTTCAGTGATGCCAACAATGTCATAGTTGTATTTATTTATTAGTACTTCCAGTTTTTTCTGCTTATCACCCATACTTCTCGCATTTGTATATAGGCTTCTAAGATACTGGTTTGATCTTGCCTCCCAGTTTTGCCCTGACCCTCCTTTCTGTCTGCCATTATAGCCAACGCTCCCTCTTGTTTCTGACCCATTTCCCAGGTCTTCATGTTCCCCACTTACCTGTGGGCTTTGCTCACCTGTCCCCGTCAAACCTAGTTTAAATCCCTCCTCACTAGGTTAGCCAGTTTGTGTGCAAATAGGGTCTTTCCCCTCCTCGAAAAGTGAATGCCATCTCTGCCTAGCAGTCCTTCCTCGAATAGCATCCCGTTTGAGGAAGCCAAAGCCCTCCTGGCGACACCATCTTCGCAGCCAGGCATTCGAATTTCAAGTTTGTAACACATATGTCGCACATGCTACATAAAAAGTATATTGCTTTTTAGAATAGCAAAAGTTTATATTCTCCCCATCCTCTTTCTACTCAATGTGATCAAGACATTTAAAAAAATTTGCCTTTGCACAGACATCAGATAGAATACATTTCCTTTCACAATGTAAGACTTTTAGAAACTATAACAAGCATCAGATAAAAGCTTATTTAGAATGGAAACATTTAGACACCCTCAAGTTAGAGCTCAGTGCTCTATCTATAATTAAATACCCCTTTAAACATAATGTCCTGTGCTTTACTTAATTCATGGAATCCCCATTTATCAGGTAACTAATCAACTGTATGTTTGAAATCCTGAACTGTGATACCATTTCATTTGCATGTTCAGGAAATTTTAAAAACACACAACGTAGCCCAACAGAAGCATATGTGAGGAGAGGATGTAAATCAATCAAATGAAAAATTCTGAGGGGGTCTTGTTATGCTTCTTGTCTAATGCTTATGTGAATTGAACAAATTCAAAAACTGGGCATACTGCATGGATCTGTAGGCAGAAGACATGCAGTGGAGCATATTCTTATATATTTCCCCCCCTACCCACAGTTAACTTGGACCTTTGGTACTGCAAAAGGAAAACAGATGATCAGACACCTGCTTTCCAGCTCTTAGTTGTTAGGATATGAGCTATGTTGTTCATCTGATGCCTCGAATCACAGAATATCAGGATTGGAAGGGACCTCAGGAGGTCATCTAGTCTAACCTATAGTGAGGCGGTGTGGCTCCCCGCTGTCCCAGAGAGTGCTGAGCTCATCTGGAGGCTGGAGTGAGCGGAGCTAGGGAGCTCTAAACCCGCCCCTCAGCGAGTCAGCTGGCTACCTGGAAGTATAAAGGCTCGCCCTCAGAGCTCAGTAAAGCCCCAGCCGCCGGAGAGACCAGATGTCTCCAGCCTAGCCTGTGACTGGGAAACCCCTGCAGCCCAAGCTGCAGGCCAGGACTGGCTGGACTTACTCTGTGCTCACTACCCGGAGGAGTTGCTTTTCTCTTCAGACTCCTCAGATCTTTGCTCCATTATCTGCTCGAACTCCCTTCTAAACTCAACCAGAGTTTCCACCTGCATCTCCAGTCCTCGAATCTTTTTCTCTATCAGCTCTATCAGGTGGCACTTAATTGCAGACGAAACTCTTTTCAGGCACCCCCTCCAGGATCATGTACATGCCGCAGCTTCCACATCCAGTCATCTTCATTGTGTCTTCCACTGCTTGGGTTACTACCACTGCTGCCTCTGTATCTGTCATAGGCTTCCCACCTAAATCCTGTAAATCTGGGAAACAAACCAAACCACACCACCACCACTACCACCACCACCACCACTACCCATGGCAAAGCAAACCCCCAACAAGCACCAAAACACTGCTAGAACACCACACACTCCCTTCACTAGCCTGTCTGTTCCTCTGCCTGCCCCTTGGTCTTCCCCCCAAACTCCCCTTGCAAACGCCCACTCAAACTCCCCTGTTTACAGCTCTGTTTGCTGGCTCCTGTGCCGCTGTAGCTGTCTGTGTGATGTGGGACTGTGTCAAAAGCCTTACTAAAACAAAGATATGTCATATCTATTACTTCCCCATGTCCATTAGTCCAGTAACCCTGTCAAAGAAGGGAATTAGGTTGGTTTGGCATGATTTGTTGGTGTTGTCCATTATTAGCTCTCCTTCCTCACTAGGTAGTGGACCTATACTCTCATTTGTCATTCTCCCTATTCTAATGTATTTATAGAACCACTTGTTGCCTTTTATATCTTTCTAGATGGAACTCATTTTATGCCTCAGTCTTTCTGATTTTTTTCCTTACATGCTTGCGCTGTATTTTTGTATTCATCTTTATCAATTTCCCCATGTTTTCACTTTTTTGTTGGATTCCTTTTTCGATTTTCAGGTCATTAAAAATTCCTGATACAACCATATTATTATCTAGCTATTCTTCCTGTCTGTCCTTTGCATTGAGATAGTGTGCTGTTGTGTTTTTAACACCTCCTCTTTGAGAAATTGCCAGGTATCCTGAACAACTTTTCCCCTTAGATTTTTCTTCCTATTGAATCTTACCTATCAGATTTACAAATTTTAGTCTGCTTTTTAATAAATCTATGTCCTTATTCTGCAACTTCCTTCGTTCATTTCTTCCCTTCAAATCTATCATTTCATGATCAGTTTCACTCAAGTTGCCTTCCATCTTCAGATTCACCACCAATTCCTCCCTCTTAGTCAAAGTAAGTCTAAAATGGCAGTATCAGTGTGGAGATCGTACTTCAATTGTATTTGAAACTTTTTGGAAATTGGGCCGTTAATCTTTTGGTCTCTGTCTCTTTTATATATACTTACCTAGATCCCACTTATGCTGATAGGCTAAATGCCTTTATATCTGTAGAGCGCTTTGAGTTCTTCAGATTACTTACATTTACATATTTTATTTACCTGAGACTAAGATAAATGCTGAATCAGGACCATAAGCAGCTTTCTTTAATAAGGCACTATGGGAACCTGATAGTGCTTTAATGCAGTGATTCTCAAGTGTAGCCACCAGGGGCTTTTTGTGGGGCCACGACAGCCTCTTAGGCAGTGATGCGGTCCCTTTCTCTCTGTTGCTTCTGGATGCGCTGTCCATGCACCACCTCTGGAGATATGTGGGGCACAACACTGCAGGAGCAAGGTGAGTTCTCAATTCACCTGGGGGAGGGCAGGCAGTAGGGCTTGGGTTTCAGCCCTTGGGTGGTTGGATGGCAGGCTTCAGTGGCAGGACTTTGGGTACTGACCCTCTGCTCTGCAGCGGTGGGGTTCACCATCCCCCCCATCACGCCATCACTCCAGGGCCCCCTGCCTCACCCTCAGATCTCCCCCATCAAAGGCTTAATTTGTCACCGGGCTTGCTAATAAAACACGCAAGTATCACTTTTCACAGCACACTTAGTTGTTAATTGGGAGGCTGCGATAAGTGATATTAACAAACATACAATTATCACTTATGACAGCCTCCCAGTTAGTACTAAGTGTGTTAAGAAAAGTGATATTAACAAACATACAAACATACAAATGTCACTTTCCACATTATTTTTATTACTGAGTCCGCAAAAAAAAAACCCTACATAAATTAAAATTATTTGGATCTGTATATGTGTATATGTGGATATTTATTTGTTTTTCCTAAAGTTAATTAAGTATTTAAAGTGTCAGTGTGGCCACCAGCAAGAGTGCCACCAAATTTTTTATTGTGAGAACCATTGTACTAGTCCATTCTTTTGCCATAAGTGGGGACTTTGCTAGTTCTGATGCAGAAAACCAGTGCAAGAAAAAGAAGACCAGAGAGTTGGAGTATTAGGGATATAACTTCCAAATAAGAAAAATGTACTTGAACACAAGGGCCACTAAGCATTTTTAGAACTTCACTACCACATTTCTGCCCTGCAATGAACAAGCATAACTCTCATTAATTGTAGCTGGCTTTGGAAGAGGAAGGCAGGATAGACAGTTTTACCATAGGCATAAAAGACCTGCTATGAATGAAAGAAAATGTTCAAGGCATGATTTGGCCATGCTTAATTATTGACTGGTAGTGTCTTACTCCACACACAGTTCCACTGAAATGGCAATACTTGCAGGGGAGTTGAAGATTACAGAATCTGTCACTAAACATGTTGTAAATTCACTGAGCTGTATGATGGTACTTTAATGCTTTGTGCTGTTGGGCAGGGACTAAAACTGATCAAAACATAGTTTTAAAACAAATGGAAAATCACTGGTGAAAGTTCATGTGATAATATAATTTAAAACATACAAATTTATACAGTTTAATTCAAGCTAAGAATGTTGGGGAAGATTTCTTGAGCAGTGTTTGGCTATGTTCAAATATAATTCTGTTCCTATTCAATCTCATCAACAGAACTAAAGTAGAAGCCTTTGAGATAAATTGAATATCTGGTAAATCATATTTAGTTACTTGCAATTACTCTTCACATATTATATTATTGGTAACTATTTCCATGCCCTGTAGGGAGTTAACACTGATGGCATAAAAGTCATTTTTAAGAAGGCTATTAGGCAGAAGCAAAACCAACTTCAATACAAATACCACAATTCAAGCCAAGAAGTAACTGATATTCCTCCTACCTATCACCTCTGGACTCATTCTGAAATTCTGGCAGCATTAGGATTTCAGATATGTAATCATTCTCACCATACAGAGTTAATGTACAGGACTAGTAATAGAGCATAAAATCATAATGAATTTTTGGGAGATTGTTTTTTTTAGATGGAAAATTCATTTCAGTGTGTAATGTTCTTCATTTAAACCTGACAATTTAGCAGTCTGGGCTATTCTCTGAATAGTTCAACTTTGTCATTCTTGGTTGATATAGTCAGTGCCACTTTGTGGATGCTATATGATTGAAGTTGACTATTGGTATATTGTTGCTACCACTGTTATACAATTGCAACAAATCTACAAAGTGTATCATGAAAGGTGTCAGTAGAATTGTTAAAATCTGTCAAGTATGATTATCCTGTTAAATGTATGTATCATCACTGTATGTGAAATAATGACTATTGTCTATGTATTTGTATCTCAAATGTGTTTGTTCTTGGGTTGACACACACAAGCTAGTTTATATCCCGCTTCTCCAGCGAGACTATTCAAGCTTGATGGGGTCATTAAGAACAATCAGTTCTTCCTGAGGATGCCTCACATAACAAAGAGCCAATGGCCACCCTTGTTATTCAGCAAAACATGTAAGGGCATGGGATATGAATATGTGACCTTGGACTCCATCTTGTCAGTAACTTTCCATATACGGGGCTGTTGAGTGTTGTGTGGGACACTAAATTTTATACAGATGGCAGAGGATAAAAAAGACCTTGTGGCATCTCCATTTTGCTTCTTTTCTACTGGCAGTTCTTTGGAATGTGGGATTTCTAACTAAAAAGAGTATTTTGAACAATGGACAGAAGAACTTCCAATCTTTGGAAGTTTTCAGAGAGACTTTTGCAAGCCATTCTATCACTGCTACTAACATAACCTAAGGACTTTGCAATCATTTGTATGTATTAAACCTTTTAATCATTTATAATGCTCTTCTTTCATTTATTAATAAATCTTTAGCTAGATTATTAAGGATTGGCTGACAATGTGATATTTGGGTAAGATTGAAATATATATTGACCTGGGGGTCAGTGTCTGATCCATTGGGATTGGGTAGAATCTCATATATGGTGAATTGGATTTTCAGTAACGTCTCACTATAAGAGATTGTCTGGATGGAAGCCAAGGGCTGCAATGCCTAAATGGGACTGTGTTTGGCTTTGGTTAACCAGTGTGGGGCTACAGACGCTCCTTTGTTAACTGGTTTGGTGAATCTAATTATAGAATAAACCACCAATTTTGGAGGACTGTCTGCCCTGTTTCCTGCAGTCTGCTCTGAGTGTGGCATTCTAAGTGTGGTTCATTCCACCACTCAACGCACACTTGACACAGAGATGTGAAAACTACCAAAGTTTAGATTGGCCACAAAGCCCCTAAATGATGTAAAAGTAAGATTTGTTTCATATAAATTTTTAAAAAAAATAAGTCCCATGTGAATCAAATAGCAAAAATCATCTATTTTCATATACCAAATATGACCTTATTATAATATAGCTCAGGGATTGGCAACCTTTGGCACGCGGCTCACCAGGTAAGCCCCTTGATGGGCCAGGCCAGTTTGTTTACAATTCGTGTCTTCAGGTTCGGCCATTCACAGCTCCCACTGGCCTCGATTCACCACTCCAGGCCAATGGGGGCTGCAGGAAGTGACGAGGGGTTAAAGGTGTGCTGGCTGCCACTTCCCACCAACCTCATTGGCCTGGGATGGTGAACCACAGCCAGTGGGAGCCACGATTGGCCAAACTTGCGGATGCAACAGGTAAACAAACCGTCCTGGCCCGCCAGGGGGCTTACCCTGGCAAGCTGCGTGCCAAAGGTTGCCGATCCCTGATATAGCACATACTTCATAGCCATTTGGTGCGACTGCTTACATAAGCTTATAAGAATTCATTCTTCAGATAGTTTTAAAATGTTTGTTTTGGTTACTAGCATATTAAGTGCACAACAATGAATAAAAGTGACTCCCTTCCCAAAGGGTTTTGATGAAATAAAGGACAAGATTTTCAAAAGAGGAGCCTAATATTAAACCTGAAGTCAGGCACCCATGTAATTGGGTTGAGTGTGGGTCCAGATAGAACTTGTGGGGGCTTTACCACTCAAAAATCAACTAGGTGCCTGATATGGAATTAAGAATCTAGGTTTGTATTCCTATTTTGAAATTCGGGCCTATTCATATTAATAAATTATAAACAGATAATTAAAACTTTTGAATACATATAATCCTACATGTAATAATTAAGACTATAAACACCTTTAAGCTTGTTACAAAAAATGCAATAGTAAAATACTTTTTAAAAATATTACATTCCATTAAAAATAGCAGTAGTGACACTGACAACCATAATTATGCACTATATGTTTCCTGATCAAAATAATTCAATTTTAACTTAGTTAAGATCAGTAACATAAAAGTCACAAAAACTACAAATCTAGAATATTTGGTAATGCTGGTACAACTAAAGAAAACCCTTTCTGTGTCATACTTTTTCTTTATAACAGAAGGTAAAAATGTGCATAATACAATCCACAGATAACTTTAACACAGTTTTCAACAAACATACCACTTCACTTGAAAAACATATCCAAAGATTTGAAAAACACTTGCCACTAAAGATGAGACAGTTAACAAAAGTTTGAATGCAATTCTTGCCATCCCTTAATTTCAAGTGGTTCAGATCGAATGTGCTGGTTTAGCTCAGATAACAAAAGAGATGAACTTGGGAAGCTTAGATCAGCCCCTCTGGAAAAGTCCTACCCACTTTAATATGTCGGGTTGAGGGAGGAAACCTAATAGGGTTTTATAGAAATCGAGGACCTGATGATGGACCATGAAGATCAATGAGAGTCTTAACACTAGCTTCAACAGGATATTTTTGGGCCTTAATAGGGTTCTATAGAAATACTATTTTAAAAAAAACCAACAAAATATAATAGAGAAGGAAACCCACTTTATAGTTTTGTTTACTTTTTCTGTACCAGGCATATAAATTTCTATTAATTTCCATGTGATGGTTCAATATATATTAATCTATCTTTTGTATTAAATTCTATAAGGCTTTCCCATAAGGCAGGATTCAGATCTAACAATCAATGCCTGAATATTCAGAGACATCTGTTTTTAAAGTTTTGGCTTGAGCACAGCACCTCTTCCAACATGAACATCCACATATAGCTAACTGTAGCTTAAATGGATACAATTATATAAATGACACTCTCTCAAAACTCTCACCCACATGTTTCAGCATGTTTCCAGAAAAAATTGCATGTCTGTATTCACAGACTTTTAAGGCCAGGATGAATGATCATCTAGTCTGCTCTCCTGCATAACACAGGCCAAATAATTCCACCCAGTAATTCCTTCCCCATGTCTATCAGTTCCTGTTGTTAGAGCATACCTTATAGAAAAAATATCTGCTCTTGATTTGAAGTCCTCAAATGATGGAGACCATAACAGGGGTTGGCAACCTCTGGCACACAGCTTGCTAGGGTAAGCACCCTGGTGGGTCGGGCCATTTGTTTACCTGCCTCGTCGGCAGGTTCAGTGGACCCTGGCTCCCACTGGCTGTGGTTTGCCGTCCAGGCCAATGGGGGCAGCGGGAAGTGAGGCGGGCGAGGGATGTGCTGGCCGCCACTTCCCGCCACATTCAAACCCCTGCTCCATAACATCTCTTCCTAAATTGTTCCATTGGTTAATTACTTTCATTAAAATACAGTGCAATTTTTTTAACTATCTGAATTTATCTAGTTTCAATTTCCAGCCTCCGTAACTTGTTTTGTCTGATACAATAAAGAGTCCTCTGTTATCTGAAATCTTCTCCCTATGTAGGAACTAGGCACTGTATTATCCCTTAGTCTTTTGTAAATATTTGCTTGACCTGCTGCCTGCTGTAACACACATAGGAAAGTGTCTCTTAATCAGTGTGTATCGAGCTAGTCAGTGAATCTTCTCTTCAATATATCCCACAGCTCACATCATCCCTGTTGAGTCGTGAACTGATTAGCCCAAGGAATAGCCAGATCCAATT